>NC_056738.1:13475801-13560801 GCF_019279795.1 Protopterus annectens | reverse complement strand
TGCAAGATATCTCCCTATACATATGGAATGTCAGTATCCTCTGAAAATTAAGAATGTGCTTGTGGGTTGTCGAGGCATCAAATGTATTCATGTTGTGTCAGACTGTACATAAAACGGTGATACTGGTGTGCCACAGGTAGCTAAATATGCTATAGCAAGTGGTAATTCTATGCTGCTCTGATATATCTAATTAAGCAGTGACACAGCAGTAATCACACACACCTGCATCTGAAGATATGATCCATTCTCCTCTGGTTCAGGAAGTCATACTCTGCTATCCACTTCTAAAATGAAAAAACAGCGCAGAAAATACAAAACACATCAATTGCTTGTCCTGCAAGGGGTCATTTAACTAGGAAGGGGAGTAGCAGTGCAGTGGTCAGCCCTATATAATTATAGGACATCTCAGTTGCACTCCCGTCTATCTTCTATTTCCTACTGACTAAAAGGATGTGGGTTGTGCCTCTTTAAATAGCATGAGTCACTACCCTGGCAATAATATGCATGGCATCCACTTTACACTGGGGACCCTTATAAGAGTGCTCAAGCAGGTGCTCCTGGTGGTTTCTGACAGAAAGTACAGAAAGATTTTACTTTCTTTAGTCCACCAGCATGGGAGCTGTGCCCCTCATGGTGCCCTCAGAATCAATGGCCATGCAATAGGTCACAGTCTAGAGAAAATGTTACCTCTCTCACACCATACATGATGTGCATCTTTGTGAACCTTATTACTGAGAGTAGTCATGGTGCCATCAGTGCATAGTGTGAAAATACATGGTGCAGCGTGATAGTGTTAGGGTGTAAACAATGATGGGAAATGATTGTGCAAACATCACAAGATCATAAATGACAGCAACAGAATTATTATTGTTTCATATCTCTGCTAATATATTTTGATCAGCAGACTGTCATACATGTTACTAACACACTGTACCAGAAAATCTAAAGGATTATATTTCATAAACCATGAATTAAAAAGTCCCATATAACCACTGTCTTCTGTGGTTTTACATTGCCTGTTGCAGTTTGTGGTTGTGATGCAAGTATAGATAGACACTGCATTACCTCTATATTACTACCATTGCAGAAGCTTACTGGGTGCATATAATTGTTTACCCCATTGACCTTATGTTCTCCCACAAGTGCTGTCATTTTATTTCTTTGTCAGGTTAGGAGTGGAGATGCCTCAGGAGAAGATTTTAATGACATAGGCACTTACGTGTGAACTACTTGAACTACTCAGCCAAATGTGTTACAGGATTTATCTGCTCTATACAAAATTTACCAACTCAGACTGCACCCTTGTGGGTAAAACATACCTGTCTTAGGTAAATCCTGCATCACGAACTGTTGAGCAAATTATACACAAAATACAGAGAAAACCCTCTGTTAGGCACTACTAGAATCACCAAAGTGAAATGACAATATTAGCTCTCATCTGGGACTCAAAGACCTATAGCATACCATGATGGTCTCACTGCTGCTAGACCAATAATAGCATCTGGCCTGATAGCTATTGCATTTTCCCTTAAGAGCTTTACCCTTTCAGTGAGAAACCCCATAGCCTTGTGATCAAGGTCAAAGTGATTATTCTTATAGAGTATTCTAGTTATTAAGAGCTGAGTGTGTAGTAAATCACCTGATAGTTTTAAGGAACAAAAAAGAAAAAAATAGAGCTTTCCACTTTAAACCAAGTTATTGAGACATGCCACCATATCAAAGGTAAGCAGTAGACTAGCTGCCCTTTGGGGGCCATTTTAAGCCTAGCCATTTTCTTGTTAGGGAGGATCAAACCGTGTACCTTTTGCCTGTAAGATAAGCACCTTCACCATTATGGCAATCCTAACATACAACAACAGCTCTACATGTATCAAGAGCAGATCACCCCAGATGAGACTTGAACCAACAATTCTTGATTTGTAGAGACCAATGTCTTATCCATTAGCCCACTGAGCTCTGATACATCTATCAACCTATTTTTTTATAGCTAAGAAAAATACATGGTACTCGGGGAGACACATTTACTTAAAATGCCATGATGAAGAATATCTGCACATCTGTAACTCCAGCTCAGAGCCACTATGCCATGTACTAGTGATTCAGCTCCAGGCTTCCTTATTTTATGAACTTTATTTTATGAACTAAAATTCGAGTACTATAGTACAGAAGGCACCAGGCAAGTTTAGTGATAAAAATGACAAAGTGGCAAAAGTTTATCTGTTTTTATAACTACCATAGAAAACTTTTTTTTTTATTTATGAGGGTTTGTCTTTATGAATGCACACAGAAACACACAAACACATACGCACTCATGCACATTTGCATGCGTGCGCATTTATAGAATGCAGACAGTGATCATGGTATAATTCAGATGACACACTGTCTGTTCATCTTACAATTAAACAATTTATTCTGAATAGCCATAAAAATGACTCCTATCTGGATCCATGGTGTAAAGGCTTTGGACTTGATTATGTCAAGGATGATCTGGGTTAAATAACTTTCCCAGTCAATGAAGGAGCCACAAGTGGAGGGATGCAAGTGAAAGCTGTCACCAGTTCACCAGCTGCCAAAATGCAGGTGATATAAAAATCCCATTACAAGATTTATAACTGGGGTAATATCTAAGATTACAGCATTTGTATTGGGAAATTTGGGGAGCATCAACTTATTAAGCAATGTGCTTGCATTGCAGTGGGAATAACAAGCACGTGGAAAAATGCAGTTGCACTGTGTCCAGAGTGACAAGATTTGTACTGCAATTTCTGAGAAAGAGATTGAGACATTAGGAGCTGACAAAAAAGTCTTACTTCCCATTGGATGATAATCATAAGGATAGTGAGAATAAGATGACATCAACAAAAAACTCAGTGCAAACCAAAGGTGCAATATTTACATTACAATAAAGAAGTGTTAATAAGAAAACAAAGCTTTCTGAAAGTTATTACAGAGAAACATTTAATCCCATCATGCAAAGCATCATGTAGGGGATAGATTCCTGTCCCAGAGACTTCCCATACTCTGGAACAGGCTACCCATCTATGTCAAGCAAAGTTCTTCATTAGGACTCTTCAAGAAAAATCTTGATAAGTGGATGGGAAATAGGAAATACACCCCGAGGATCACTTCTGGGTCTCTGCTCGACAATGGCACAGGAAATAACTTTCTTGGGTGGCATAAGCCAGGGAACCTTGTTGGCTAGGCTTACGTTGGCCCTTGGGCCGATAGCCAAGTACCTACCTATGAACCTATGAACCTATATCCACATTTGCATAAAAGAGTCCAGATGCGTTTTTTTTTCAGGATTTGTACAATATCTAACTTATTTCTCAAAGGTTTCTCAAAGTTAAGAAATACAAGATAGTCAATGCAGTGTACTTTGATCAAAAGTATATTTTATGGTTGCCCCTAACTGGGAGTGTGATGCAGAGGTGAAAATGATATGCATAAAATGGTCTCTTGTGATCAGTATACTAATACAGTAAACAAACTATATAAATGAAATTAATGAATACGTGTGGCAGCACTGAGTGTGTTGCAGTGTTCAGAGCTGTAAAACACTTGGGTCTATTAATACTTCACTATCTCTCTGTAACAGGCAGATTATGGAAAAGGTAACACTTCATGTACTACAAATAATTATCATTAGGGGTGCCTCCTAGTAGTTATATCTTCTTAAAATGGATGTCAAGATTCACTTTTGCTTCACTCAGTTCTCAAGGTGAATTTATTGATATCTATTTCTCAAACATATAACAATTTGATTATGATCAGGGCCCATGTCATAATCCTCTGTTTCTTAATCTGATAAGGAACTATTCCATGTGCCTTAGACTTTTTGTAACTCCTAATTAAGAATGTAATCGGAAGATCAAGAAATTACTAAAAATGTAACAGGTTGCTACAAATATCATTCATGCTGAAGCAAAATGACGAATGTAAAACAACTATGTTTCTGTAATGCAAGTCATTACAAAATAATTTTGCTAATACAACTTGCTACACAATATGCACTGAGCAAGTAGTCTCCCTCAAAGGAAGAGTACACATGAAATGAAAGCTACAGATATGTTTCTGTGCATTGTTCATGAGTGTTATCTCATTTCTAAGAGTGCACGAAGAAAGACATGATTCCATAAACAGAAATCATTATTCCTGGTAAAAGTTAACAGTTTGTTTTACTTGCTTCATACAGCTCTGACTTTTTATCTTTTGCACTGAGCCATGCAATTCCATGTTGAATCTTAATGATCCTGTAATTTGGATGATTTCATACATAAGATATGAATCTATAATATGTGATTCTAAGAAATTATGCATAAACATAATTGCCATCTTTTTAGAGACTAGTTTGATAATCCTTCTTTGAACACTGAGCACATATTATTACTGTTGCTGCCATTTAGTTTATTCCACATAATGGTTACATAACCTCCATTAATTAGAGTTACCTTTCCTGTCTCTGAAAGAGGCTGGCACCACTCATCTGCTTTGGTGTTCATTCTGTTATATCTCTTGTTGCTATGGCAATAACCTCTCAGGTATTTGTAAGGTCACAGGAAGAAGAACTAACCTTCTTAGACCTAGAATAACTAATGCTGCTCAGTTGTGGGCTTGATGTAAATAGTCTCAGGTGACAGCAAATTGTACACATAGTCAATTATAGTTGCTCAAGGAAATGATTTGTTGTAGCAGCCACTGCTCAACCTCCATGACATCAGTGTTTCCATGGAAACAGTTGCCTATTTCACTGCCTAGAATTAAGTATTGATCAAGCTAGGACCAGCACTGTTTTGGAGACTTGCTGCTTTCCTGTAGCAATTTATGATAGGAACCCATAAAAATCACAGTACACTTCAAGCCCTAAGGAACCAATTTAGCAGACAGTTACAGCCGAATATTAGCAAAGGTCAATAACAGAAATCTAGTTCAGCTCCTCAGACAATTGTTTAATGCTTCTTTTTTTCAAGTATGCTTTATAAATTGCTCTTGACACTATAGTGTCACAGGAGTTTTGCAGGAAGAGAAAATGAAGGAATCATCTGCATTTTTTGGCTCTAGTTATATCTGCAGTATTCCACATCAATAATAGTTGCATTACAGACCAACTGTTAGTGTGATTAAAAGAAAAAAAAAGTAAACACTGATTTTGTTTCCAAAATATGATTGTATACACCTTATTTCATTAAACCAGCTGCCTAATAAACATTAATGAAAAAATATGTAACAAGGTTAAAGAACTAAAGGCAATGTGAATGGCTGTATGAATAATTCTTGCGTTATTGAATGATCTTTGGAAAGCTTACTTGACGATGACAAAAACAGAGATGGGCTTAATTCTTATGCCACCTAATATTTTGAAATGTAGAACTCAGCTACTGCTGTTCCTTGCTTGCATTTATTGTTTGATTATATGGTTTGGTAGTAAAGCACATGGCAAAAGCAATATCTCAAGAAAGAGGCAGGGTGAAAAGAATACATTTTAGTGTTGTCATTTATTGCTATTCTTCAGAGAGCATGGATTCTACTTTTGTGCACTCTCCAATGTTCTTTCTACTAAACAAAAAAACGCTAGCAAACACACTCACGCACGCGCGTGCACACACACACACACACACACACACACACACACACATATATATATATATATATATATATATATATATATATATATATATATATATATATATAAAGAGAGATAGCTACATGCAGCTTCTTGTATCATCGGTCCTTGTTTATTTGTTAATAACACTGCTTGCAAAACAGTTTATTTCTCATCTGATATATATTTAATGATATTTAACAATCAGTAAAATATATCCTTTCTTTCTAAGAACATTTTAACAGAAAAAATAGTAACAGTGGCAGACAACCATACTTCATTTACTTAGTTATATGAAAGAATAAGAATAAATTAGATAACTGTGAAATAGAAATAATTAAGTAAACAGACAAACAAACATGTCATAAAAGCAAATAAAGAAAAAAAAATAGCTAAACAACATTTTTTATTGATAAGTTGATAGCTGCTGGATTGAATGGTCTTATTCTGTTTTAGTAATGGGACACTAGAAACTTACGCAACCTTTCTCAGAAACACACAACATGCAAACAGCAACCATGGCACTCTGACTGCAATTCTTTTGTAACTTACTACTCTAACTACCAGAGCAAACCACCAGCCTATTTACTTCCCTGGTACAGTGGTGAACATGCTAGGGTCTATCAGCATTAACAAATTGCAGAATTCAACTTCCAGGAATTGCAGAGGAGGAATGAACTAGGTTTCTGGCTGCTGCTCCTGAGTATGATCAAAAGTTGTTCTAAAAATACAAAGAAATGTTACTAGACTAGAAGAAAATAAGGCTCTTGAGTGTAAAAATCATAAAACCTTTGTGAATATTCAAAAGAAACAAGAAGGGTAAAGCAGTAAGCAGATGGACAGTTGGAGAAGCTGGAAAATGGAGAAGAGGATGGCACCCCTATCCCTGCCTAGAGATGTCGAGCAAAGGGGAACAGAAGAGTTCATGATCAAAGATGTGCCTGTAGAAGTCAACAGATAAACAGTAGAAAAGAAGAATTCATGAGACAGAAAGACAAGTATATTGATGAAGTAAGGGTGTGGTTAATGAACACTTGGACAGGATCCAATGGCTCATTCAGGAAAATGATGGCTTTTGGGTGATAATGGATGTGGTGAGGGGGCTGATTTGAAATATGTGGAAGCCCTGTTAATTAATCACAAAGATCAAGCCAAGAGAAAAAAATCTGAGGATAAGCTGAGTTCCTGAGGGACAAGAGAGAAGGGACTATAAGACATTTCCCTGTCAGCAGCTTGCAAAATAACTACAGATTCCAGAGATAGGCATATGGCTTGGAAGAGTATACCAGACTGCACAGGTGCCCTATGACACTTAGAGGTACCATCCTTGGCATCCAATAGTTCAATTTACAGGGAGACAGATTGTTAAGTGGATGTGGAAGCTGAGAGAGAGACATTAAGGTGTGGATGGGTAAGGGTGCTTATATACCAGGAATTCTTTGAAACTACCCAACAGAAGAGACCTGCAAGATATTTTTGAAGTTGTTGATTTTGGTTCAAGTTTTTTTTTTTTTAATTGGGGAAGGGGACATTGGTGCTAGAGGGAAACATACTTGTGCAGAGTGAAATTGTGGGGATGTTTTCAATCTATAGAGGACATGTAAAAGGCAGGTTCAGAAAATCAAGGGACCCTAACTTAAATGTTGCATGGGCTACACAATAAAATATAAAACAAGGGCAGCACAAATACACTATGCTATTGCCTGATTTAAATGGGAAAGACAAGATAACAGAGAGAGGGGAAGGACACAAAACAAGGGGTATGGGAATGGAGTTATAGTTTTTCCTTGGAATATCCATGGGTTAATGAACCTAATCAGAATGGACAGGTTTTTCACTTTTATTAAGAAAGGCAAGGCTGCATTCATGGCCATGCAGGAAATGCAACTAGGCAAAGATGATCTCTCCAAACTGGAGAGGAAGGTGGATAGAGTTTTAGCAGTGTCTAGTTCTAGATGTGCTAGGAGAAGAGGGTGATATTGTTAATGTATAAAAATGTTGGTCTTGGTAGAGAAAAGGATTCTGGTGGATGAAGCATGATGCCTAGCAGTGTGGAAGAGAAGTTATTTAGGGAGGTAGTTGACAATGGCTTTCATTTATGTTCCCAAGGAGCAAACACGGAATAGGGAAAGGAAATCTAATTATATGTGGTTCGATTTCAAGAAGGCTGTTAGTTTTAGCACAGGACTGGAACTTTGTCCTCAATTTATGGGATAGGACAGGAAGAAAAAATTGAGAAAGAGTCTTGAGAATGGAAAGAATGCAATTTGTTTTTGCATGTTGGGGTTAGAAGATGAATGGGTGAGGTTTTACAGAAGTGCACAGTATGGATTCAAACCACATCAGAAAAACAACTAGAAACTCCACTGGCAGGACATTTAGTTCTTTTATTAGATCTGTTCTGGTACCTCAGCTTCCTGCCTTCTGTTGGAACATTTATCACGCTCCAAGTATGTCCCTTATATACCATTCCTTACCAACAATAATTCAATTAAAATTTTCCAGTTGAATAATTACTACATTAATTCATCATTGCTTACATACCTTACTAAAAAGCCAGTTTTTAAAGTGCAAACAGACTGAAAAAAAGTGCTATTTAAACACAATTATTACCCTTGTGAAATGCAATTTCATTTAATAAGAACTAACAATTAATATACATACAACCTAGTCATTTTTCTGATGTGGTTTGAAACTATTTTTTTTAATGTTTTTGTGAACAGTATGGATTCGCATGACATTGTGGGAAAAGGGTAAATAAATGTTATATAACAAAGGAAATAGAGGAGAAGTGCCCCCCCCCCAACTATATATACTAACTCCAGGTTGCACTACAGTGGGGATGAGGGCATGTACCCTTTACTTGTCTCACAGTACTCTACACATTGCCACATCAAGTCTATAGTTTACAATTCAGTGAAATGGGATTCAGTGAAATGAAGTTTCAGTAATTTTGAACTTTGGGTGATTTGGTCTCAGTGAAATGAATGTCAGTGAAATGGGATTTCGGTGAAGTAGAGTAGACCCATATATATATATATATATATATATATATATATATATATATATTTATTTATTTAAAAAAGAAGAGAGAAATGCACATTCAAATGTGTGCATGTTAATCTACATATAAACATATCCACACATACCGATGTCTGAATAGAGAAATGATAAAATCAGCAAGCGAAGGAAAGTTGTAGTGCTGGAATTTAATTTATCGTTAAGTTTTGGTGAGTATCTTCATGAGGTGGACCCTGTTTTCACAAAATCTCACCAAGGCAACACTGATATATAAACTATATTTTATATGGCATATATCATGGCATATATCACAGACAGAAGTAGGTTAAAAAAATAAAAAAGGCAGGTGGATGCATAAGTCCCAGGATAAAAAAGTGCCCAATCCTGGTATGTGCACTGGTGCCATGACCAGAAAAAATGACAGTGCAGTATCCTCAAGAAATGGAAACATTCCTACAGTGGGGCTAGGCCAGAACCAGGGGGAGGATGCCCCCCTTGTTGTAGGAGGAAGTAGCAGTACACAAAAGTAACAAAAACTGACAGACCAAAAAAGAACCATGCCAGATGATAAAGTGGAGTAATAAATAAATTATGTATTTTTAATATTATGCAAGAAGCCTAAGATTTCTGGATAGAAGATGTTCAAAAAAGATTAAGAGAGAAATTAGAGGAAAGACAAATACCTGCACAACAAAAACTGTCAAAAGCTTCAAATGCAAATTTGTATTCATTAATACAACAGCTTCATGAAAAACATTATATAAACCAAGAAACCTTTGGCCATTTTCGAAAAAGAAGTGACTGAAGAAATGCTAAAGTATAAAGAACAAATACTACAAATTTCTGAAAGGTATAAAAATAAACATCGATATGGGAAAGAAAGATTTGATATGGTGCAATATTTATGCAAAGTGAAAAGCAAATTAATTAATACAAAAAAGGCAGCTCCAAAGATATTTGAAGAGAAATACAGGTTAAGGCACCCAGATATGGAAAATTTCAAAATACAAAAAATAAGATCATAAAGGGGGAATGTAGAATAGATGATTAGTAAAGTAAAAGTTAAAACAATAGAAACTGAAGTTATGGAATAACTGCAAAGTGAAGGATTTATTATAGAAAGTCTAGTACAGGTTATGTCACAGTATAATGGAACAATGAGTATTGAGTCCCCAAAATAAGGAGAAACAGGTGGAAGACATCTAAAGAAGAAATATGGACATGGGAAACATAAAGAGACTTAATATGGTGCAATATTTATGCAAAAGGAGAAAGCAAAACTAATCAGTACAAAAAAGCAACACCAAATATATTTGAAGAGAAATACAGACAAAACCATCTGGATATGGAAAATTGCACAGAAAAAAAAAAAAAAAGAATAAAACCAAGGGGAAACCCCCACATGAAGGGTGCAGGGGCTTGCCCCTACATTATAAATATTTTTGATATTTTGAGTTTTAGATATTTTGATTTTCAGTCTTTTGAACTTTGATCTTCTGACGTAGAGCCACGTGCACACACATATATACATATGGTTTACTATCAAATGGGTGATCAGACTTTGTTTGATTTATGTTAGTCTGAACACCCAATTCGATAGTATCACAAGAACGAATAAATAAATGTTGAAATGCACAACAGTGAATGCAATACAGCATTCACTGATGTTAATTTCAACATTTTAATACAGATCACACTATAGTGGGGATCAGGAAATGTACCCTTTCCCTCACTGTAGTGCGATCTTGGAGTATGTACATATAATTAGCAGGGGGTGTGGGGGGTTTGCCCCCTGCAAAAATGTTGTTTACTGTTTGTTACACAGTGGTAGCAGTTGCAGAAGTGCGGATAATGTTCGAATTGTGTCGAATTTGACATTCTCCACTTCTGCGTTTGAGTTTTGTGTCAGTCGATGTTTTGTTTTTTGGCTATCTGGTTCATTGAAAGGATAACTCACACAAAGTGAGATTGGTGAAATAATAGTAAATGTATATATATATATATATATATATATATATATATATATATATATATACACACACACATATATGTAAATCTCAAAACTCTGATGCATGTAAAAACAGGTGCACATAGCCAAACCTAGTCAGCAGCCAAGGGTCTAGCCCTAGCTGGTGGGCTCATAGATTTCTTCTCAGTCTTTCCTCCATTACTGCATGTCACTCATTACTTCTTGGCTTATCTTCAAAAAGTCTCTCTTTCTCTCACGGAGAGTGAGCCAATGAGAGTGATGCTTCCTGGAGCTTTGCAGAGCACAGTCAAAATGCATCATTTTGTGGAACAACTTTTGCAGGGACTTTGGATTTGCTGCCTTTTGGTGATATTGTTGTGCCACTGGCATTACAATTTGTACTGTCCACCTTCAGTTTTTTTGCCCAACAGAGTAATTTGAAGATTTGCTTCCATTCCAACCTGTTACATGGATTTTTTTTTTGCTTTAAGAGACATATTTCCATGCCAACATGGTAATTGGCTTAAAGCACAGCAATTGCCTTTTGCTGAATTTGCCAACAGTGTGTGTGTGTGTGTGTGTGTGTGTGTGTGTGTGTGTGTGCGTGTGTGTGTGTGTGTGTGTGTGTGAGTGTGTGTGTATTTTACAGGTTCCATACTTGGGCAAATCACTGATAATATAATACCAGAAATCAGAGTATAATATTCAGAAAACATGGCACTGACCCTGAGCACTGTCGGATTAAATAACTCATCCAAAGTCACACAGCAGGCAAACAGAATCATACCCTATACATTTGGTAACATAAGACATTTTATTAACAGCCTGGAGTCCTAATCATCTTAACTAACTGCCAGACCCTGACTAATTTTTTAATTTTCTGATAAATGACACCTGGATTATGCTAGCCATCAAAAAGTGTAGTCATCATTGGCAAATGAAACACCCAAGCCAAATGGAATTGCAGAAGTAAGGAAATGCAGGTACAGATAACTAAGTAAATCGCTAGCAACAAGAACATGTGGCAATTCAAAGCATCCAAGAACAAAGTAATTAAGACACTTCCAAGATGGCTGCACACTGATCAATAGCTTAACTTCTGCTCTCCTACTGTGAAAACAGAAAATGAGAAACAACAGCCAGTGATCTTGTCAGCGTGAGTAAAATTTGGTTACTGGCTAGTAAGTACACTGCCTTATTGCCAGCAAAGAAGAAACTAAGAGAGTGAAAGAAAATCAACTAGAGAAGGTGAAAAGAAAACAATGACTAGGAAAATATTTGCAACTTTTCAGCAAAAAGCAGCTCAAGCTCCAGCATGGCTTCCAGTAATATAGAGGGAAAAATAGTCAAATGTGCACAGAGATGATTAAAATAAATGAAATGCTGAAGGGGTATATCAACTAAGTTACAAAAGGCTAAGAACAATGGAAGAAGCTTTAAACAGATATTTAGATAAGCTGATAAAATTGCAAAAATCAGACAGCAAAATAAAGAAAAGGCTGGCTGAGTATGATACTTCTCAAGAAGAGATGTTTCAAAAAAAGAATTAGAGGGGAGAGCACATATGGAAAATATGAGATTTTCTGCTATACCAGTTATACCAGGGAAAGCAAAAGGAACATACTGTATTATTTTTTCGCACAAAGCAACTGGACTGGTATTCCATAGCAGGAACTCTTAACTGAAAAGGCACACCATGTGTATAAGCCAAAATCTGGCCATGAGTAAGCAGCCAAGACATTTATTACCAAAGATGCAAAACTACCAGAAGAAAGAATTGATCCTGACAAGACTGGGGCAAAAGGGCAAAATATTAGAAGTTGGAGATGGTAGAGTGTTTGTGGAAAAGGATTATTCACTGTATACCAGCCAGAAGAGAAACACATTTATTCCAGTAATCAGGGAATGTCAAGAGGTAGGTATAAGAGTCAAGCTGCTATATCCAGCTGTCTTCAGAATATTTTTCTTGGAGGATCAAAGTACTTTTTATGCAGAGTGGGCTAAGTAGGAACTGTAGTAGTTTATCCAGAAAAAAGTGAGCCATCAAGCAGAAAGAGACTCTTCTTCTCATTCTTCTGATAATTAACCACAGGGAAACTCTTTTCTAGTGAAATATTTCCACTGTTCCAAAGGAAAATGCTTCAGAGACAGAGAGAAGCACAGGAGTTGATTAGAAGAATAGAGAGCACCTTGGAAATGAACCAGTATCTGGAGTTGGGAAATGGAGGTGAACAGGAAGAAAGCCAGCAGCACAGAAACTAGTGAATAAATGTGAGCAAGGAAAGCATTAAATCATGTTTGTGAAATATGGTTGCCAAAGAATAAGTGTAAAGAGTAGACTTTAAACTTGTGGGGAACTGAAAAGTATTTGCTTCACTTCATGTCATTAATGTTTGGAAGGACTCTAAGGAGAGGGAAAAAAGAAGGAAAAAGGTAACTGTAAGTAAACAATTTCTGTTCTTGACAGTATTTTCATGAAACTTTTCAGAATACTGATTGCATATTATATACTAAAATATATTTAGTTGTTCTTGTGTGTGATAGAGTTGCTAAAGTAAACAAATGCCTTTTTTCTCTTCCTCTTCTCTTTCTCACTTCTTTTTTGGTATTAAGAAATGTAGGCATTACAGTGCAAAAATAGAAGAAGAGTGAGACAAAAGCATGTTTAAGTTAAAAGGTTGAAATCTTGGGTCTATATTAGAACACCAAACATTCAAAATGTCAAGTGTTCTAATATCGAACCCTACCAATCGAAAATACCAAACATTGAACGTTCAGAACAACAAATTTTTTCCTAGGGAAAAAAATTGCTGTTCCAAAACACATACACACAACACAAGCACACCAAATACACAGTAATCCACACACACACACACACACACACACACACACACACACACACACACACACACACACACCTAAAATCTTACACCTAACCCTACACTAAACTATACACACACCACTAACTATCCACTTACCTTAACCCAAACCCTAACCCTAAGGTTCATCACTATCGCACACTCACCTCACCCGCGCCCTAACCCTAACTCACCTAACCCGCCCTAACCCTCATGTCCACACAATCACACACATACCTAACCCGCACCCTAACCTTAACCCACCCTAACCCTCATGCCCACATAATCGCACACATACCTAACCCGCACCCAATCACACACTTACCTGAACCCAACCCATAACTTTCCAACAGAGCTCTGAAAATACCGAAGCAACAGAAACGGACAACCAAATTCTTTCCCTAGTAAAGAATTTGGTTTTTTGCTTCTTCGATATTTTCAGTGTTCATTGAAAATGGGTCGATATTAGAACACTCGACATTTGAACTGTTCGGTGTTCTAATATAGACCCGAAATCTTGGGTTGTTTAGATGGGGGATGGGGTGTAAAAGTACACAGATCATAATATATATAGACCTGATATGTTTTCTCTTACTTTTGCACAGGTAAATGTCTGGATTAAAATTCTTGGCTTAACCTAATAACAAATGTTAAGTGGAAACAAGTACAAAAGAGAATACTGAATATAAAGAAAGGTTTCCCATTAACAATAAATATTTTAGTTTACCTTTCAGGCTGCAGCAGAGGTCTAATTTTTTTCTCTTACATTTCCATGGAGACAAGCTGATAATAGGGCAATAAAAGACATAATTTTTTCTTCAAGGCTAAAAGTTAATTATTTCTGAAAGCATGCAAGTTGTTTTCACATATGGGCTGGGGAATAAAGATAAAAAAGGTCAGAAACCAATTCATCTAAGTAGAAGCACAGGCAATAGCATGCATCTTAGCATGGATAGCCTCAATTTCAGGTCATTTATGACCTGTGTTAGCAGCTGTCTATTTGTCATAAATGTTCCATTTGGAGGGTTAAACCTCATTATTTTCAGATGTACATAGTTATAGGTGTTTGTATTAAGTTAACAAGTTATGGGGTTGCTTAGATTTTTGTTGGAGACTTTTTATTAAAAAAGTCTTTAAAATTTGACATAGGTTCCAATGTTGATGATAAGAAAAAACTGTATAAAAGATTAACCTGCCAAAAATTAATGGGTACATATATCACAAAATCTGGAAACTGACATTAAAAAAAAATCTGCCATATATAATAGGTGGGAATGCTGACTTGTTTTTTTTTCTTATTTGGTGACTTCATTGTTCTGACTACCCGGTTCTTACCATATAGGTGACACTTTCCATATTATTCTGGAATATGAATGGTATACACAAAATGAAAGAATACTTAATTATATTAAAAATACAGAGTGCAAACAGCAATGCTACAGGAGACATATTTGGAAAGAGCTGAGAATGTGAATTTGATGAACAAAGGATTTCAGGATGGATATATTGCAAAATATCAGGGACAAAGGAAAAGAGGAGTACTTATAATAATTGCTAGAGGAGCTCCAGTACTGATAGAAAAGAGAAAAATTGTAATAATGGCAAATTTGTGGTAGTAATGGGCGACTGGGAAGGTATGAGGATTACGCCGGCATGCATTTATATTCCAAATAAAATTGCTATTATGGAGCTTAACATTTTTTTGAGAAATAATTGGCTTTCATCAGGGAATATTACTTACACCTAGGGACTGGAATTTGATTTGCAACAATAAGTATGTATTGGGGGGGGGGCTAGAAGGGAAAATATAATAAAAGAGAGTATTTCTGAAGAAATATTTGAAAATATTTGGTATGAAAAACATGAATTCAGTAGGAAGAACTCAGACAGAATTTACATACTACTTACCAAGGTACAACAGATTATATTTCACAGGAATGTGTACATTTAATTGCGAACCTGGACACACAATCAATAATTACTAAGATAAAAATGCAGGTAATGAAGTAACAATGAGATACTGGCAATTCCCACCTATCTGTTCAACAGAGAATTTAAGGCATGGGTAGTGAAAATTTTCCAGCAGTTATTAAGGAAGATAGAGTTTACTCTAGAAGTTATAGGTAGTGAAATAAAATCAAAGTGCAGTTTAAAAATAGGGTAGCATTAAAAGAAAAAGAGATATGGTTAAAAAGTAATAATAATAATTATTTAGAGGGGTTGACAAAGGTTAAAGTGTTACAAAATAAGATGAATCTCACAGAACAAGAGGTTACACAACTGCAGAATGCTAAAGAGAAAATATAAGGAAGTACCTGGATAATATACATGAGTTTAGAGAAATTGTTGTTAAGCAACTGTTTTTTTATAATAACTCCAGAGCTCAAAAGTTTTTGGCAAAATGACTTCAGCAACAGAAAGGAGAAAGGGTTGTTGTCAAACACGGGGAGCCTATAACAAGAAAAATAACTAGAGATCATGTAGAGGTATTAAAGACATGTAGGAAATTTTATGAAAATTTGTATAAAGCAGAGAAGTTGGGAAATCAAGAGAAACCACAAATTGAAATATTTATGTAAGACTTATATATACCAAGATTAGAGGTAGATGAGGCTCAACAACTAACATTTAAGATAGGAAGAAATGTGGTAACAATGGTGATGTATAACTAATCTGCAGGAAAGTTTACATTAATAGATGGTATTCTGGTAGAAGTTTGGAATCTAGGAGGGAAGAAAGTGACAATGATCTGGAAGGTTTTGTTTAACAGTATTTTAAAATGAGACGAGACATTAACATCCTAGAAAAAAGTTGTGGTGGCTGCAATACCCAATGACGATAAAGACCTATATGATTTAGCTTCATGTACATCCACTTCAATTTTAAACCATGATTAAAAAGGGTTTATGTCTGTAATGGCTAAAAGACTAGCAAATGTGATGCTAAGATTGAAAGATCTGGACCAATGTGGTTTTGTGGACGGGAGTCAAACATTTGACAACATTTATAGAAAAATGATGACCCATAGGCAAGCTGAATGTAAGAACATGCTGATGTTATTAGTGGGTCTTGATGCAGAGAAAAAAGTTGACTAAATAAGCTGGGATTTTATGAGTAGGCCAATAGAAGAATTTGTATTTCCTAATACAATAAGGTTAATTAGAAAGATATATGAGGGACTGTAGGCAAAAATCAAAGTAGGAGGGTGCCTCTCTGATACATTGCATATGAACACAGGAACTAGGCAGGGATGAGCTCTTTCCCCTTCATTATTTGTGTTATGCTTAGAGCCATTAGCAAAGAAAATAAGGGACTCAAAAATTCACAGATATAATTGGCATGATGTTCAAGAAAAGTTGGCTTTATTTGCAGATGATAAGATTTTGTACCTGGTGGAACCAGAAGAGGAGAATTCTTTGTTGTGGAACTCACTGAACAGTTCTGTATTTTAGGGATATAAAATTAATACCGATAAAACAAAGTCTATAGCTATGAACTACATACCCACACATAAATTGGTTCAGCAATATTTATTGGGAAATGATAAAATGAAGTATTTATAAGTATGGATTAAAAAGGGTTCTGTTATAACAATTAAAGATATGTGGGGAGAGACTAAACAAAAGATAATACAAAAACTGAGAAACTGGAAGCTGTTGCCTATAGATATAGATAGCAAGAAACAAGCAGTAAAATGTTTTTAGCCCCTTTAGTTTTATACACAGGTCAGGCATATTCTTATCAATCAGAGGAGAAGCTGTAGATATGAATTAATAAAAAGTTGAAGGATTTCATTTGGGAGGGGAAGAGGTCAAGAGTCAAGTGAAATAAGATGACTCATTTGAAGGGATATTTTAGAGCTACACAGTTAAAGGTCTTATACATAACACAAGCAGAAAGCTACAGTTCAAAGTGGAAAGGGATGAAATTGATGATGTAGTGGGTGGTGGTGGTAGGTAATTTAAGAAATAAGGAAAGAAAGACATTTTGGATGTAGATCCTTAAGGAGAATAACAACAGTCATGCAGAATATTATATTTATAAAGTAGCAGAAAATACACTGAGAATTAAACCAACAGGAATGGAGAAAGGAGATCATGCTCTCATGGATGACTGCAATTAGAGGTACAGAGAATAGGTAAGGTGAGGCTGGAATTTACTGGAGGAAGCTGGCAAAGGAACAAAGTATTGGGAGCAAATAATTAAAGACAGAACGGTAATAGAGTGGTAGGAGGCCAAGAAGACATTTGGATTGCTGGCTAGTGATAGCCTTCCCTATCGGGGGTTAATATCAGAGTATAGTCAAAGAAAGGGATAGGAGAATCTTAAATGAAAGACCTGCACTGGTTTTTCACTGAATCTAGAACAGAAGCTGCTGTAACTCATTACATCTGAGTGACACCTCTAGGTGCATCTGCAGTTAACTCCCACTGCCGCCTCTAGGCATCAAATATTGCTTGTTCTTATCTGCATCAATAATTCCAAAACTATACTATGTACAACATTTTTAAACAATTTCATCTTAAAGCTTACACAATGACAAACTCAACTGCATTAATATTTGACCTCTGTCTAGTGCAGGTAAAGATATATTAACTGTTGTTTTCATTATATTAATTTATATAGATAGAATTTTCACATTTTTCTAAATGTCTCAACAACCAAGTAACACTGACAGAACTATTTAGCCTCATATGAAAGCTCTCAGCTAGATGAATAAAATGTGGCTGACAGTATGTGTGTAACTTGAGTGGTTGCTGAGATATTGTAAGTTATTTACAAATTATTGCAAACATAATAGTTACTGTGTTTACTGTGAATAATAAAATTCAAGTTTAAGACCTAGAACCTAAAGAATAAAACCACTATAAAAATAGTTTGTGTGAAGGTTTTGCCATTTAGACTTCTTTTATAACCCCTACCATTCCAAAGATATGAACATTTGTTTGAAATGTGAGGACATAATTTGATTCTGTCCAAAGGCTTAGGCTCCGCCCATTGGAAGTTACAGTGCAAAGTTCCTGAGCTCCCTTGGAGTGAATGAGTTAAAAAAGGAAAATTAGCAGGACAATTAGAATATTGCATGATAGCTACATCAGTCAATCAGAAGAGGTCAGAAAAGATTCAAAAGAGAGATTAGATATGCAATTCACAAAGAAAAAATGGAAGGGCATATGCACGTCTCCCAAATATGCAACAAAATCTAGAAGATTTAGGACTTTTGCCTGGAAATGTTTGCATGGATGCTTTTATACCCAAAGCACACTCCAGAAAATTTTCCTCAGGTAAATGGCAAATGTTGGAGGTGTAATGGGGAAGAAAGCGTACCTGGAAGCATATGTTTCTGGAATGCAAGGAGTTGGAAGACTTTAAAAATTCCCTACAGAGTACATTGTCAGGAATACTGGGCAAGAAAATGAGTGTGACTAAGGAAAAGATTTTTTGAGCTGGGATAAATGATCTGAAATGCCTAGATATAGTGTGCCTTGTTAAGTTTGATTCTAGTGCCTGAAAAAAAGCAATTGCTAGAAAAAGGAAATGAAAATCTAAACCAACTATACCTGAGCTAGTGAATATTGTAAAAAAGATATAACAGAGATAAAAGAACAGGAAGTGGGAGAAACGTAGGAATACATTACATAGAAAACATGGAAATGGGAACAATACACCTGTTGTTCTGTTAACTTTGTAAGTGAATTAGAGTTGTCTGGGAGCTGTTAAACTTCTTCATGTAATCAAATGAATAGGGTTTGAATCCTTTCACTTAAGTTCTTCTACTGTGTGACTTTGAACAAGTCACCCAGACAATGCTCTTCCATCACCCTGAAAAGGAACACTTTATTCAGTGGGTTTACTTGCTTAACAAATTGATAAATTAAAATAATATTTAAAATATATCCCTTTTGGGGCCTTTCTCTTACCTTTGTCCCTTATTATTTCCTTACTTTCATCATTCTCCAGAATCTTTTAGCAAAGAGGTTTAAATGTATTTTGGACAGTAAAATTGGTGGCTTTGTGGCAAATCATTTTGAACTGTAGTCATCAGGAAATACTTGCTTATATACTTCTAACAATTTTGTAAGTATATAAGAAGAATATTTAAAAAAGTTGTTCATGACTTACTGTAGGTCTTTGTCTCAGATTCTAGTGTGAAGAGGATGGGAGGGCATGAGGGTGCAATATATTGCACTATATGGTTCTCACAAGAGTGAGCTAAAATATGCTTTTCTATCATTATTTATGCATTTTTTCATTTATTTGAGCACAAGTAAACATCTGAATATATGCAATCTTACAAGGGATTGCAACTGAAGATCACATCTGTATGTGCATTTAAATACTTAATTCCAGCTTCTCAAAGTATGTATGGTGTAAAGAAAGGAATTCTTTATTGTAAACAGAAGCATCTTCATATGAGTCACGTTCTTTGGGAACAATCCTTTGTTTCCTTGTTTTGTTGACTACTGACAGTGTATTTATCTGACTGTGAATAAGATGGGCAGCATAAAGTCTATGAGTTTAATGTTAAATATTAACTGTGAATGCTTTTTAACTTATCCAGTTGGTAAAGCGGATTAAGACTGTGAGCTGTTAATGATCTGCTTCTTGTGCCACATGGTTTGATTCCCTCAGCCTTCACTTGCTTACTGTGTGACCCTGAGCAAAACACTAAACAGTGCTTTCAAGCAATGGGGAGTTTTGGCAAGGCTCATTAATATTCTACTGGATTGCATGTCCAGTAGCTACCTGTGAACCATAACCTGCTTTTTTACAGGCACACAAGTGTGAAGTGCACTGTGTTGGCCTATAGCATTTTGTCTAGTGCTTAGTGCAGATGTGTAAGGTTATCAACTTTAAAGAGCTGCTTACAGTAGTGCAGGCTTCTATTCCCTTAGCCTTTGTTTGTCTAGTGTGTAGGTCTGACCAAGTCCACTTCCCCATGTATTAACATTGGGCTGCCCCTGAAAAAAGAAGCTTGTGTCCAGTGGGTATTCCAAGCTGTTAGCAAATGTGTTACACATTTGTCTTTTGAATTCCTGCACAATTCAGACAGCCTCTAATTAACGCTTTACTATATGCTATTTGATTATAAAGCCCAGCATGTATCTTGTAATTTAATGGGTTTCCAGATGCATTTTAAATAAATGTGAATTTCAAAGGAAAATAAGTTTACTATTGATCATGCTAAGTATGTTTTAAATGTGTTTTGTTTTGTTCATCAATTGATCATTATAGAAGTAAAGAACAAACTAGTATGCATACTAACAGGTCTGAAAAGTGCCCTATGTTAAGTTTCAGGGAGGCAGACAGGTAATAGAATATTGGTATGGCTTTGGGGTGGGGAAGGGGCTGGTACCTTATCCTGCCTAGGGCCCCATTTAACATTGATCTTGATCTAGTTGAATAAAAAATATTTTTATTAGACTTCCATCATGGCTGCACAGTGATCAGCATCTTAATTTCAGCTCTCCCAGTGTGAAAAAAAAGAAACTGAGAAATAAGAGCTAGTAATTCTCCCAGCTTGAGTAAGTACACTACATGGAGGATAACAAAGAAGAAATGTAGAGAGCTTGAAAGAAAATCAACCAGAAAAGGTGAAGAGAGAACACTGACTAGGAAGAATCCTGTGGGTATTCAGCAAAAGTAGTTAGTTTAAGCTTCAGCTTTGGTACAAGAGATAACTTCCAGTAATTTAGAGGAAAAATAAATCAAATGTAGTCAGAGGTGATGAAAATAACTGAAACACTGAAGGAGTATATCAGCTCAAATAATAAAAGGCTTGAAAATTAGAAAAAAAGCTTTAACTAACTATTCAGATGAGCTGATAAAACTGCAAAAACATCAGAAGTTGAAATGAAGAAAAGGTATGCTAAGTTTGTAACTACTTAAGAAGTTCTGCTTCAAAAAATGGTAGAGTTAAAAGGCAGACCATGCGGAGAAAACCTGAGATTTTCTGTTGTACCAGACAAATTGGTAGGAACAGACTGTATTAATGTTATGAAATCCCAAATAAGCAATAGGACTGGTATTCCACAGCATGATGTGTTACTTGAAAGGGCACATTGAGTGTATGCTCCAATCCTGGCCATGACAAAGCAGCTAAAACCTGTATTAGTAAATAAACAATCATACCAGCAGAAAGAGCTGATTCTGATAAAACTGTTGTAGAAGGGAAACATTATAAAAATTGGAGAGGACTGAGTGTTTGTGGAAAATTATTATTCAATGTATACCAGGCAGAAGAGATATACATTTACTCTGAAAATCAGGGAATATCAAAAGGCAGGTGAGAAATTCAAGCTGCTGTATCCAACTGTCTT
Organism: Protopterus annectens; assembly: GCF_019279795.1. Lineage (NCBI taxonomy): Eukaryota > Metazoa > Chordata > Ceratodontiformes > Protopteridae > Protopterus > Protopterus annectens. The sequence continues at coordinate 13,539,030 of NC_056738.1, read as the reverse complement.
CAGAATTTTTTTCAGAACCAACAACATTTTTAAATAGAACAGACTGAGGAGCAAATATATTCCTCTGACAGAAAAATCTCACAGAGAGACTTTGCCAGCATTTTTCCTATATTCCAAAGTAAAATGCTTGAGAGACAGAAAAAAGTATAGGAGCTGATTTGAAGAATCAGGAGTATCTTGGGCTTGAACCAGAGTCTGGTGTTGGAAGATGGAGATGAACATTAAAAAGACCAGCAGCATGGAAATAAATAAATAAATAAATAAATAAATAAATAAATGTGAGGTTTTAAGCATCAATCACATTTGGGAAATATGGCTTTGCTAGAAAATGTTACTGAGAAAGACTGAGTTTGTTAAAGTTGTGGGTTTATTATGTCATCGATGCTTAGAATGACCCTAAAAGGAGAAAAAATTAACTGTAAAAACAGTTTTTGTTGTTCATAGTATTTGTATAAAACATTTCATAATATAAATTTCATGTTATATAGTAAATCAGCAAACCAAAAACGTCACTGGGAACTGCTGCTGTACAAATACTGTAAAATGTTTATTAAAACACAAAACAAACCAATAAGTATCAAAGTGAGTGCTTTCGGGCTAAGCCCTTCTACAGACAAAGTGCTTCTCAGAAACATCACATTTTAAAATAAACATATACCAATCACTCTTCAGTAAAAAACCCCACCCTGTTTTAATTGTTAGCTAAAACTAACAAGTCATCATTAAAAGCACTCTTACTTAATAAAAAGTACGCCTACTTTTAAGTGTTGGCTTCAGAGGCACCATATCATTCAGCCCAGGTTGAATATGGGCTGTTAAATCTAAAATCCACTTTGATTCTATGGTTTCTGTCTTTAGCCTAATATCACCCCCTCTCTTATTAATGAATACATTGGCTATCACCCTAAATTTAAATCTATGTGTAGGATTATCCTTTACATGATTATATAGCGCATTGTGCTCATCAATAAATAAATAAATAAATAAATAAATGTGAGGTTTTAAGCATCAATCACATTTGGGAAATATGGCTTTGCTAGAAAATGTTACTGAGAAAGACTGAGTTTGTTAAAGTTGTGGGTGTATTATGTCATCGATGCTTAGAATGACCCTAAAAGGAGAAAAAATTAACTGTAAAAACAGTTTTTGTTGTTCATAGTATTTGTATAAAACATTTCATAATATAAATTTCATGTTATATAGTAAAGCAATTTTGTGTAATGGGTACTCAGGGGTATTTTAAATGTGGGGTTAGGGTTTTTTTAGTGATTGTTGTATGTGATAAAGATATGAAAGTAAACAAGTCCTTTTTTAGTTCTAAGAAATACAAGGTTTAATGTGTAACAAGACAAGAAAGGCTGGACAAAGCAAGCTTAAGTTAATATGCTCTGATCTTGGGGCCTGGGACGAGGTGGGGTGTAAAAGTACACAAATTACATTTTATGTAGAGTTGAGATGTTTTCTGTTATTTTTACAAAGATAATTGGATTAATGCTGTTGGCTTAATCTACGAACAAGTGTTGTTTTGGAAATAACTAGGCTTGAAAAATAAGACAAAATGATGAAAGCCATAAGAGGTGCTACATTTCTTGTGTATGCAAGGATGTTGGCTTGTTTTCTTTTTATTTGCAAATGTTTAGTAGGAGTCAAAAAGTCTGCTGCTGAAGGCAGTTGAACCTTCTGTTCTGCTCTACATAAAACAAAGATTCCATCATGCCTATGCAGAGTCATTAGCTTTTTTTCTGTCATTGTTGACTATGTTTCCATGGAGATAAGCTATTTACAGGTGCAAACAATTAATCTTGACAGTGCTGAGCATTCTGTGCTGACAGAAATATACAATTTAAAGGTAGAAGGGAAAGCAGTACATTGAAAAATAAAGTCTGAAATTATTGGAAGTGAATAAGAGCTAGTAGCTTTCCTAGAAAAAATACTTATACTTTAATGCATTTAATAGAACAGTGTATAGTTTATTTTATTTAAAGATAGCAAGTGCACTTTTTTAAAGTTAACAATTAATGTTTTTGAAAGCATAAATACTGCTTTTTACATCTGGGATTTGAATAAAGATAAAAAAGAACAGACTCTAATCAGTGTAAGTGGAAGCACAGGCTGTAACATCGGCTTTTGCATGGGTAACCTTAATTTCAAGTAAGGTAAAGCCTGTGGTAAAGTTGTGAGTTTAGGACAGTTGTTCTTATCAGTAGTGTTAAACTTCATTTTTTTTGATGATTTTTAAAGCTGTACATAGTTTTGTGTATTTGTTCTAATTTAAGAGGTTATAGGGTATTCTGAAAATGTATTGAGTTTTTTAGTTTGAGGGTTTTCATTAAACAAAAAGTCTCAAAAAATGTGACATGGGTTCAAATGGAGATGAAAAGAAACTACTGTATAAAAGATCCTCCTGCCCAACATTAGAGTTTGTATGTAGCAAAAAAGCTGGAAATGCACATTCAAGAAAACAATCATGTACAATAGATGGGAACAATAATACCTTACCATAATGGCTATGCTATCCATATTATCTTAGAATATAAATGGCCTTATGAGTATAGACAAAAAAGAAAATGTATTGAATTTTATATATATATATATATATATATATATATATATATATACAGGGTGCAAATAGCAATGCTGGAGTAGATACATTTGGGAAGAAATAAGCATGCGTATTTGATGAAGAAAGGCTTTCAGGATGGATATTCAGCAGAATATCAGGTACAAAGGAAAAGGGGAATAATTATACTAATTGCTGGATGAGCTCCAATAGTGATAGAAGAGGGATAAAGATAGTAATGTCAGATTTTTGGTAGTATGGAGCTATTGGCAAGGAAGGAAGATAATGCTGGCATGTGTTTATATTCTATCAAAACTCCTATTATGGACCTTAAGAAAATTTTGAAAGAAATAATCAGTTTTCAGCAGGGAATACTACTTATAAGTGAGGACTGGAACTTTATTTGAAACATTGAGTATGTATCTGAGGGAACCAGAAGAGAAAATGTAACAAAAGATGGCAGATTGTTGAAATTTATACATTTTTTTGATATGGAAGATGTGACTTCAGTAGGAAGAACTCAAAGGGAATTTGCATATTATTCCCCAAGGAACAATCACTGGGCTGGACTGGATAGAAATTCTATTTCACAAGGACAGGTACATCTAATTGAAATCTTTAATACATGTCCAATAATCATTTCTGATCATGTAGCAATAAGATAAAAATGGAAGGTAATAAAGAAAAAAATAAGACACTGGTACTTTTCCACTGAGGAATGGGAAGTGGAAATTTTTGGAGACTTGATAGGGAAAACAGGAATTTTTTTCAGAAATTATAGCTGCAGGGGTGGCCCGTGCTATTGGACTGCAGGACTGCAGCCCCCCAGCAGTAAAAGAAAGAACAAAGACCCCAGCTGTAAAAGAAAGAAGAAAGAAACTAAATAAAATAAGGACAAAAATTATGGACCTTTGCACATGCGCACTTGAGGCATTTCTGACATCCAGACTGCTGCTGAACCAGTCTGGAGCATGTGCAGAGCTCCAGACTGATTCAGCAGCAGTCTGGATTAGAAACACAGCAGTCAAGAACATTGGAAAGGGATTGGAATGCAACATCTGCAGGCTGGCCTGCTCTTAGAGGAAGAAAGAACCTCACCACAGGATGTAGCATAGTGAGTGGAGTGTGTGAAATGCCTCAGATGCTATATATTGGACACTAGAGAGAACACATAGTGGTGGGTAGAGAATACCTCAGGCTTGAACCCTGTACCTTGGGTGCAGGTGGCAAGGGCCTGGATTCCCTACCCACCACCATTTGTAAAACATTTGCAGATTTTTTGCGTCATATTTGTTCTGTTCTGTTCTGTTCTGTTCCTCATAAAATCTGTGGTTTCTGTATTTTTGTTTCCTTGCACAGTAAGTAGTGCAGTGGTGAACTGGTAGCATTGTTGCCTGACAGGTTTAGGTTCTCTGGCTTGATTCTTGGCTGGGGTGCTTTCTGTGTGGAGTCTGCATGCTCTCCCAACTTACAAAGACATATGTCTGGAGTGTTTCTCCCTGAGCCTCTGCTAAAAATTGGCTTTTGTTCCAAGTCAGTCTTTCCTGGTTAACAAATATTAAATAAAAATAACAAGCATTTGAATTTCAGACTTCATATTCTTCAGAAAGTACATGGTAACACAAAACCTTTTATTCTAGCAGTTCTCTAAGTTTATAACATGGATATTTGAAATTTGTCCCTCTTTCTGGGACTGTATTCCCCCATTATTGGCTTCGTCCAGGTTTTTTGTGCTAAGGTTGAGAGCTATGGTGAGAACTGAATTCACTGAATATGTTAGGGGGCTGTATTCCCCCATTACTGCTTTGTCCGTGTGTTTTTTGCTAAGAGGTTTTAAGCTATAGTGAGAACTGAATTCACTGAATATGGTTGGGGGCTGTATTCCCCCATTATTGGCTTTGTTCAGGTGTTTTGTGCTAAGAGGTTGACAGCTATGGTGAGAACTGAATTCACTAAATGGTAGCCATTTAAGTCTCAGTCTTCCTTGCTTTCATAAAACAGATGATTTGGTATAGTGGCATGTTGCTCTGACTGTTTTGCACAGGGTCCTGGGTTCAATACTTGGCAATGAAATGTGTGGTAGTAAAACAACATTTTATTCTAGCAACTTTCCAACATTATACAAGCAATGTTTAAAATGTGTCCCTGGTTTTGGGGCTTTTGTCCACCCCCCCAATACATTTTGGCTTTTTCCAGATTTCTTGTGCTGCAAAGTTCAGAGGTACAACTGAGTGTCAAGTAGATTTTACAAGAAACTGAGAGCTGCAGGGGAACAAAAGTTTAGTGCTGCTTATGCTGAGTCTACTTGTGTTGTTAATAGCTCAACAGGTGGTGTACTTGCTTTTGATGAGCAAGGTTGTGGGTTCTACTTTCACAGTAGGTATATGCAGATGTGTTGTAAAAAAGGTGGATGCTGCAGTCCTTTCTGGCGAAGATACCTAGTAAATATGAACCTGTTATCAGTTTGCCATCCATTCCCTATTGCAATATTACTAGCTTATCATTTTTTAATGCAACATAGGCAATTTATTCCTCAAGGGCAACAGGCACTTTATTTGTAGATGAAACAATGAAATATAAAGTTGTTTGCTAGCAGCAACCTCTTCATTAGTTACAAATTTATTTAATGTGGAATTATTTAGATGACTTTTACTTCTTTAGAGATTGTGCATATTTACTGATACTGGTGGACTGTAGAAGTTTGAGTAGACTTTTATGATGGAAATGTTCTGAATTGGGCAGTTTTGTCATTATTGGTGCATGCATTTTGTTTCATTGTTTAGTGGAAAAATGTTTTGAATTGGGCAGTTTGGTCATTATTGGTGCATGCATTTTGTTTAATTGTTTACTGAAAAAATGTTCAAAACAATAAATTTAAAACACCCACTAACAACTGCACTGTATTGTACAAGAAATATAATTTAATACAATCAGGAAGGTGTATCAAAGAGCACATATATGTTTAGTGTGCAAGGGGCCTATGATTTGAAAACAGCCCAAAGTTAATCTTTATCTGCCACTGGCAAAATGTATTTTCTTTGAATGTGGGTTTCAGTGCTGTTTCAATGAATGTGAGTTTCAAGGGCAGAGAAGTTTTAATGATAAGTCTATTTTCATTGTGAGACTGCATTGCTTTGTTTAGCAGATATCGATTAGTAATAAACACAAACCAAGTCCAGTAACCGAAATCTTCCAACCGTTGTAACAATTCAGTAGATCCACTTACATCAATAACATGAAAACATATCCAAAAGAGCAGGCGATAAAATGGAAATCATTTATTTAAGTGCTTTTCGCCTACTATAAAACAAGACTTCATCAGAAACAGTTTCTGATGAAGTCTTGTTTTATAGTAGATGAAAAGCACTTAAATAAATGATTTCCATTTTATCACCTGCTCTTTTGGATATGTTTTCATGTTATTGATGTAAGTGGATCTACTGAATTGTTACAACAGTTGGAAGATTTCGGTTACTGGACTTGGTTTGTGTTCATTTCTTAGTTTGTTTGCCGTCTTTTGGTCCAGATATCGATTAGTGTTTGTGCTGTAAAATGCAAAATAAAACTTTCAAATTAAAATCATTGCAGAAGTAAAACAGTATGCACATTACAGTGTTTATGGCAAATGGGGCAAAATAACCAAGGAATGGGACACTGGAATGACTTCAGGGGGGGAGGCTCCATTTGAATATGATTTTGTGAGGGGGGGAAGGGCAGCAAACTCAAAGACAACCCTGGCTGAATTATACCTCTCAACTGTCCATATTTTTGCAGAATGAATAGATTTTTGCTTCTTATTTTTGGTTTGCTCTTCATAAAATTTGTGGTTTTCTGGCAAATCATTTAGGAATGAAGTCACTAAATAATGACAGATATTGAGTTTCAGATGTCATAACCTTTAGAAAAATGCATGCTAAAGCAAGAGCTGTTATTCTATCAACTGTCGTAAGTTAATACAAGAGCAATTTTTAGTACTGTTTGTATGTTCTCCCACTATATTTGGCCTTGTCTAGATTTCCTGCATTAACAGGTTGAGAGGTACATGCAAATAAATTGCTTTATAGAATTAGGAATATCCAAACCTCTCAACTGTCTGCAGTTTTGGCTCGAAATGTTGCTCTCCCCCCAATAATCCCTCCACAAAATGGCAATTTTGGAAGAAAACGTGGAGAGTTTACAATTATAAATAACTCTAATGATCAGAGTTATAGATTACGTTTATTTCAGAAATACATGTAGATTCTCTTATTTTGTCAACTGCTCAAGTTAATAGTACTAATATTATAAAGGTGTCCCTTCTTTGACCGTTTCCCAGCTGTATTGTGTGGCAATTTTATATTTTTGCATCACATTTTTGGTTCATTTTTCATAAAATTTTGGTTATCTGGCAAATTACTGGCAAATCATTAACGATTGAAGTTAGAAAATAATGGCAGACATTTGAGTTTCAGACTTCATACCCTTCAGAAAATTCATACTAATGCAAGACCTACTACTATTCTATTGTCTTTCTAAGTTTATAAGAGCAATATTTAAAAATTGTCCTTATTTTTGGGCCTTTGTCCCACTTCTATGTATGGCTTTGTCCAGATTTCTTGCTCTGAGGTTGAGAAGTATGAGTGTCAAAGCCATCACTATCAGCCAGAGACATTTCAAATTGTCCAGCTCCTACAGGCAGAAGCCACAAGGAATAGTCTTTCCTTAACGAATTCCAAAAGGTGTGCCTGCACCAATAAAAAGCAAACGAACCCCAAATATTTGCTTAAAACCTTAACGCCAAATTTATTTAAAATAACAGATGCGTTTTCGCTGAAGTACAACCACAGCTTCATCAGAGATCTGCAAATAGCCCGCCAAGCTCAGTTTTATACACACGTCATAGCGTGTGCCCAGCATAAATATTAAAGGGCTATACTTATGATTATGTGTAAGATTTATAAAACATACAATCAATGCATTTAATGTGTACAACTAAATACTCTATTAAACATAATTTAAATACACATAAACTAAATAAAAACTCCATAAACACTTACTACCAACCATAAAAATAAAAATGGAAATAAAAATCAATACATTTAAATAAACCCTAACATAGTTAACCAATATTATTCAGATATGTCATAAAATTGCATGTTAATTTAATTTGCATTAACATCAAGCCCTGTCCGTCTTTATTTGACATTATTGCTTCCATCCCAAATTACCTATACATGGTCTCAGACAAACCTCCCCTTAAAATTGGACAGTTGTTGTTCATAATTAAGGCATGCCCTGAGAGACCACATGTAATATTTTACTCTAGTTAACCAGATGGACTATAGTTGATATTGTAATAGAGTACCTTACATCTACCATATTATGTAACAAATAGTTCTTAATGTAAGTTAAGTAAATAAATAAATAAATATTTGGCCAACCTTGTGGCCAATTATGTTAGTATAATAAGTCATATTAAATATATTAAGTATGTAACAACCCTCCTAAGCTTTAACTACCCTATATACTCAAAAGGGTGTTGGCCAAATCATGATATCTATCTTTTGTAACTTCTTAGTTTGAGTATGCATGTTATATTACAATGCTCGTTCAACCCAGGATATGAGAAGGCATCCAACCTCAACTGCCATTCTAATTCTTTGTTTTCCAAAAACAGTGAAGTTGGTCCCCCTCTTCCTGTATTCAAGATTTGGTCAATAGGTGTGAATTCGAAGCTGTGTCCTGCATTTTTTGTAGTATGTTTAGCTAAAGCGTTTTCAATATTTTGTTTCCTCATAGCATACACGTGTTCGTAAATTCTGTCCCTCAGCCTTCTATCTGATTTACCTATGTAGAAGGCTGGGCAACAGTTACACGTTGCCAAATAAATTATAGATTTTGACTCACAATTCAGTTTTTTGTTAATACCAAATTGTTTACCACGGATATTGAAGACACTTGTTGCTTTCACTAGGTGGCAGTAATTACATTGCCCACAATGAAAAGATCCCTTTAATCTACTAGTGGAAGTAATTCCACTGTGCTTCTGTAATAAGACTTTCAAACTGTTTCCTCTTCTGAACGTGAACCCAGGTTTACTACCTAGTTTGTCCAACAATTGGTGATGGTTGGAAATGAAGTACCAATTTTTATACAAAATAAATTGTATTGCTTTGGAATCGGTACTAAATTTGGTAATAAAATTACAATCAAAAGTTTTCATATTGTGCACACTATGGTCAGTTGACTGCATATGGTCATTACTTATGGTTATGATTGCCTCTACATTGGTAGTCTCAACCGGGCTCAACGTCATATCCACCATGTATTTAGTTGGTAACAATGGTGAGAAATTCCCCAAAGTTCTTTTAATGTTAATCTCTTGTAGTAAATCATCAAACAGATGTACCGGGTAATCCCTATTAGTGAACATAATTTTTAAGAAGTCACATTCCTTCTGGAATAAGACTTCAGTACTGCAGATCCTGGACGCACGAATTAGTTGTCCCTTAATGATTGCTTTCTTTTGTTTGTATGGGTGACAACTCTTAAAATGCAATAGGGAGTTACAATATGTAGGTTTTCTATAAATACTTGAAAAGTATTCACCCTTAATTACATCTTTACATAGTTTAATGTCCAAGTAGTCGATCTCTACATCAGAGAAGTGAGATGTAAACCTTAGGAAAGATGTGGTGTCATTGATGGCAAACACAAATTCCTCTGCTTCTTTCTGGTCACCCTTAAACAAAATAAAAATATCATCCAGGTACCTGATGTAGAATTTAATTTTAGCTTTCCTGGACTGGCAATTGAAAATATTTTCCTTCTCCCAATGGGCCATAAACAAATTAGCCACACTGGCTCCGCAAGGGGACCCCATGGCGACCCCTTGCTTCTGTAGAAAATATTTACCATTAAATGCAAATATTTAGCCCTTTAATATTTATGCTGGGCACACGCTATGACGTGTGTATAAAACTGAGTTTGGCGGGCTATTTGCAGATCTCTGATGAAGCTGTGGTTGTACTTCAGCGAAAACGCATCTGTTATTTTAAATAAATTTGGCGTTAAGGTTTTAAGCAAATATTTGGGGTTCGTTTGCTTTTTATTGGTGCAGGCACACCTTTTGGAATTCGTTAAGGAAAGACTATTCCTTGTGGCTTCTGCCTGTAGGAGCTGGCTAATTTGGTGATCGCTTTCGTGTGTTTCAAGAGTTTGTATTCTTTTCTTAATTTTACATTTCAAATTGTGACATACTTGTTGCATCCCTCTCCCTCATGTAGTGACTCTGGATGTGTCCAAGCAAGGCAAGGAGCAGTTATGCAGTGTAAGTGTGCAGAGTATTTCCCCATTCAAGGTAGGCACAAGTACAACAGTGGCTTTTCATCTGTCCTTGATTTTGCAGAATGTTCTGATTTTCTGTCATATTTTTATACTGTTGATTTATGCTTCTTATTATTCAGAAAATGCATGCTGTCGCAGTGCACTGTTGCTCTGTGTTTAAATAGCAATTCTTTAATGATGATCAGGTAAGCTTGTTGGAGATTGTAAGATGCAAGTAAGCTTTAATAAGCATACTGTTCAAGAATTACCAACATTGAAAGCCTTTTTGTTGTTGCCATGCAGAGAATATTTACATAACTAGATAACGTATAAGCCTTAGGTATTGAAATGCATATGACAGTATTTGTAATAAAAGACAGGATTACAGTATTTTCAGAAGCTCATTACACTTGGAGACTTGCAGTCATCTTTGCAGGCTTTACCCATAAACTAAACAGAATGCCAATCTATCATGTGTGGTCCATAACTTGTGCAGTAATCCTTTAAGCAATGTTTCTTGAGCTTGTTTCTAGTTTTCTGTTCATTTTTTACTTTGATCATGTCTTCCCCATGAAACAAGTGGATAGTTGTTGTCAGACAGCAAGTCTTTTTTGGATAAGAAACATTTTTACAAGTGGGGGTATCACAGAGATTGCTACTTTCTGCATGTTACTTGATAATTTTATAAAGCTGAATATAAATTTTAATTAGAGCTGCAGTGCAAGGAGAAGTGGTTTGAGTTGAGTGCTGCTTGTTTTATTTTATACTTGATTTTGACTGGCATTCCAGTAATGTATTTAAAAAGTAATTTATTTTTTCATGCTTCACAACCTTTGTGTTTCCATCTAGATATTAAATAAGCTGTCATGTAGCCAATGTATTGAAATATTTTTTTCTTCTACACTTCATTTTGTCTTGATTGAACTCTCATAATGATAGTTTGGCACCCAGGGCAGCGTATTTAATTAAAGTTCCAGTTGTTGTGGTTTTGAACATAGCTCCACCCCTTTCTAGTTGGGCACACCCCTTCCCATTGGCCCCACCCATTCAGCTGTCTCCTGCAGCCCCCCCCCCTTTAATTTGAAGTCACCAGCTGCTACTGTATAGCTAGTGAGTGGGATAAAATGAAAGTGGAGTTTAAAAATAGGTTAGAAATAAAGGAAAAAGAAATATTGTTAAGAAGTAATAGGAATGAATGAGTGGCTGACAAAGGTTAAAGTTTGTAGAATGAGGGGGATCTCATACAACAAAAAGAGGCACAACTGCACAGTGCTAAAGAGAAAATACGGGAATATGTGGAATATCTGCATACCTTTAGAAAGAATGCCACTAAGCAACTGTTTTTAATAATAACTTCAGTGCACAAAAGCTTTTAGTGAATGACTTGGGCAACAGAAAGAAGAAAGGGTTTTTATCAATCTTAGAGAATAGAAAAATAACCAGAGATCTTGTAGAGATAGTAGAGATATTTTGGAAATTTTATGAAAATTTGTATAAAGCAGAGAAATTTGGAAATCAAGAAACTACACAAATGGAAATATTTATGGAAGACTTAATTATGTCAAGGTTAAAGGTAGATGAGGCTCAGCAGTTAACAGTTAAGACAGGAGTTGATGAGATAAAGATGGGGATGTATAATCAATCTGCAGGAAAGTCATCCGGAACAGATGGCATTCCTGTGGAAGTTTAGAAAATAGGAGGGAAGAAAGTGATAAAAATAACAGTATTTTAAAAAGGGGGGGGGAAGCACCAATATCTTGGAAGAAAGCTGTGTTAGCTGTAATACGTAAATACTGTAAAGACCTATCAGACTCAGCTTCATATAGACTCATTTCAATTTTAAAACCATGATTATAAAATGTTTATGTCTATACTACATACAAAAATGGGAAAGATGTTGCCAAAATTGATAGATATGAATCAATCAGGTTTTGTGGAGTGGAGGCAAATATTTGGCACCATTAAAAGAACAATGATGATCCAGAGGGAAGCAGAATGTAAGAAAACACTGCTGTTGTTGGTAGGTCTTGATGCAGAAAAAGCATTTGACAGAGTAAGCTAGGATTTTATGAGTAGAGCAATGGAGCACTTGCATTCTCTAATACAATAATAGCAGAACGAAGCCAGCAAACAATTCCCAAATGCCAAAACTGGTTGACAAAAGAAACAAACAGGCATAAAAAAACAGTAAGGCAGCCACGATAGAAACACTTTAATAAAATAAAATAAAATAACAGATGGATGAGCGCTTTCACATTGTACACGCTTCTCAGACCCTAACATAGAGTCTCTGGCAAAATATCCATTGTAACTCAGTTTGCTATAAGCAATTGTTATCACCCCCCCAATGTTGCCATATACACATTGCAACACCCTAAAGCTAAAACTATGACCAGGTTGCTCAATAATATCTTGGACAAGGCATTCTTGATATTCTCAGTTCTAATTTCATATAAATGCCTGGTTACTTTATCCCTTAATTTCTTAATAATTTTGCCTACATAGAAGCATGAACAAAAATTACAGGTAGCTAAATAAACCATATGTGTGGTAGTACAGTCGGCATAAAGTCTCAGTGTGAACTTAAATGCCATACTTGGATGTGTAAATACCTGTTGCTTAGTTATAACCTTACAAATTTTACAGCTTTTGCATGGGAAGGTGCCCAACCTATTGCTCTTAAGTTCCCCTTGTGGATTTTTATCACATAGTATCCCCTTCAAGTTCCTATTATTTCTATAGGAGAAAGTAGGTACCCCCCCAACAATGTCAGCATTGTAAGTGTATTAAACTCTCTTTCTCAATCTTCTTCCTTAGTACACAACCTAGATATTCTATGAAACTGATGTTTAACTATATTAGAGAAAACATGCCTGGAATGCATACTCCCATTGACTGAAAGCCAATTTCTCCAGCAGTCTTTGCGATGTAAAGATGTAATAATATCCCCATTGGTTTCCCTTTTAATTAGAACATCTAGAAAATCAGTTTCTGTAGCTGAATACTTGAGAGTGAATTTTAAAAAATTGGTGGTAGATTCTAAATATGAAATAAATCTACACAGTGAGTCAAGTACTCCTGACCGTAATAAAAAGATGTAATCAACAAAACATCTATAAAATCTTATGCAATTTGAAAACTCATCTTAGAACAAGCTGAGTTGCACTGGATTTTGAAATTGCAAGCCCATAGCTACCCAAGCATTAATGCTAATGCGAGTATGACACCTGTTTTGAGTGGGCTTAAACTCAACAAGTAAGATGGGATAGCGTCTGTTTGAAAGAAATGCCTGTGATAGGATGATTTGTTTTATAAAATGATGTCTGAGACTCTATGTTAGGATCTGAAGAAGTGTGTGCAATGTGAAAGTGCTCATCCATCTCTTATTTTATTTTATTTTATTAAAGTGTTTCTATCGTGGCTGCCTTAATGGTTTTTTATAACTAAAACAATAATAAGGTTAATTAGGAGGCTATATTAATGATTGGAGGAAAGAATTAAAGTGTGAGGGTTTATTCTGGTAAGTTGTGCCTTAACAGAGGAACTAGGCTGGAGTATCCTCTTTCCTCTTTGTTGCTTGCTTTATATTTAGAGCCATTGGCAAAGAAAATAAGGGATTCAGAATTCAAGGATATAATTGGTATTGTGATCAGGAAATGTAGGCTTTATTTGCAGGTGATATTATATTGTATCTGATAAATCCAGAAAAGGATATCTCAATGTTGTGGAACATTTGAGACAGTTTCAAGTCTTTTGGAGATATAAAATTAAAGAAGGTAAACCAATATATAGCCACAAATTATATACTCACACATGAAATGATTCAGGAATACCAATATTTATGGGGATACAATAAGATTAAGTATTTAGGAGTATGGATTAAACAGGCTTCTTTTATTGCAGCTAAAGAGATGTGGGAAGAAACTAAACAAAAGATAATATAAAAACTGAAAAACTGGAAGCTCTTGCTTATGTATATCGATAGTAAGATATAAGCAGTGAAAATGTTTTTAGTCCCTTTAGTTTTATATACAGGTCAAGCATATTTTTATCAACCAGAGGAGAAGCTGTGAACAATAATTAGTAAAGGGTTGAAGAAACTGGTCTGGGAGGGGAAGAAGGTAAGAGTTAAGTAGGACAAGCTGATCCTCTCATAGAGCAAGGTGGTTTAGGATTACTTGATTTGAAGGGATTTTTAGAGCTACATAATTAAGGCTCATATACTTGACACAAGCATAAGGCTATAATTCAAAGTGGAAATGGGTGATAATGAAGTGGGTGGGGGATTCGAGAAATAAAGGAGAGAGTGGGATTTTGGATGCAGATCTTTAAGGGGAATAATAGCAGCTATACAAAATATTATACAAACAACTAAAAAGTATTCTAAGATCTAAGCCAAAATGAAAATCGAAAAATGAGATTTTGCCGATAGGGATGACTGCAAGTAGGGTTAGAGATAATAGGCAACAGTGAACTGGAATTTACTTCAGAAAACTAGAAAAAGAACCAAAGTATTGGCAGCAAATAACTAGAAAGGGACGGTAATAGAATGGGATGAGGCCAAGAATACATTTGGACTGCAGGCTAGAGACTGCCTTCTCTACCAGGGATTGATATCAGAGTACAAACAAAAGAGAAAGGGATAGGGGAAACCTAAGTGAAAAACCTGTTCCCGTAGAGGTCTTAATTTAATCTGGAACAGAAGCTGCTGTTAAAAAAAGGGATATAAGATTAATGTACAGTAGCTGTAAGAATTCATCTGAGGAGGTAACAAGCGATTTAAAAGAAAGAACTGGCTCGATGATTTACAACTGAACAATGGGAGGACATATGTATGGCTACTAAGTATGCAACGAAGTCCAGAAGGTTTAGGATTGTTGCTTGGAAGTGTTTGCATAGATATTTTTATACCCCAAGAAGAATTCAAAGAATTTTTCCTCAGGTAGATAGCAAATGTTGGAGGTATGATGAGGAAGAAAGAAGTAACTTGGAACATGTGGCTTGGGAGTGAAATGAGTTGACAGATTTAAAAAATTACATAGTGAGTACTCTGTCAGAAATATTGGGTGAACAAATGGATGTAAATAAGGATATATATATATATATATATATATATATATATATATATATATATATGTGTGTGTGTGTGTGTGTGTGTGTGTGTGTGTGTACATACACACACTAACACATATCACATTCCTTTCATGGAATGTAACCTGCATCACTAGTACTTTCATTTTGTTACAGCAGTCACTTTTTCATTCTTCTCAGCTGAATAAGCTTATCAGGCACTGTGGACATTTCCATGGGAAAGCATATGACATTAGCCACAGCTCCAGTCTGTTGTATTACCATGCAACTTCACCTCCAGAACCTCTTTCCCAACTGTGGCTTCCACAGAAGGGAGCTCTCAGCAATACAGTACTCTGTGACTTGGAGATGAGACTTCTGCATCATTGTAAGCATTTCTGAATATCAAGATATGTTTATATGTGTATGTGCATGTGTGTGTGGGGGGGGGGGGTTGCCACCACATCCCTTGATGGATTAGTTCACCTTCACTTCTCCAAACTTATAAATATATATATATATATATATATATATATATATATATATATATGGCAAAGTCATTTCTTGAGACTGGAAAAGACTCTTCATGTTATAGTGTTACATCTGCAGTTTTTGTGTCACTTTTGATTGCCTTTAATGCAGGATGTCTCATAGTAGACAGATGCAGAACTCCTGCGAAATACAGAGCAGATAGGCAAACCAGATAGAGGCTATACAAATCAATAAAGAGAAGGGCCTCTTGGGGGTATATTATGGCCATTGATGCTTGATAGAGTGAAATTCTTTACCTCTGGCTCTAAAGAGTGAGAGAGAGAGAGAGAGAGAGAGAGAGAGAGAGAGAGAGAGAGAGAGAGAGAGTGCAGAAGAAGATTCTCCAGGGAGCTACTTGTAAAGGATTAAGGCAGTCTTGAAGGTGTCTTTGATACCTGGAAATGGAATAGAAGCTGTTTCCTGTAACAGAGAAACTAAGAGAATTACCCTTGCCTCTATGGTAAAGAGTCTTGAAAGAAAAAAAAAGACTGGGATCTGTAGTTACTGTTTATTATTGGTCAGCCTTTAAGAGAAGACATATATTCAGGAACTGAGTTAACTGAAGAGGTGCCTGATTGAATATAATTTTGGAATATAATTTGGAATGGCAGTAATGACTGTGTTTTTGTATGTAACTCCCTATTTTTTAATTGTAAACACACCTCAACTTAAAACTGAAAAGCTTGCCTCAAAGACTATTGTTATTACTGCAGGCACTGAGTGTTGTTAAAATGAATTTGTGTGTGTGCATGTGTGTGTGAAATCTGGACAATGTCAAAAATAAATGGGGGGGGCAAAGACCCAAAACTAGGGGCACATTTTAAATATTGCTTATATAAACTTAGAAAGTTGCTATAATAATAAAAAATAGTTTTGTGATACCATACATGTTCTGGAGGATATGAAGTCTGAAACTTAAACATTTGTCACTATTTAGTGAATTCAGTCTTCAGTGATTTGTCAGAAAACCATAAGTTTTATGAGGAATGAACTAAAAATATGAAGCAAAAATCTGGATAGTTGAGAGGTATGGAAATTCTGAATGTGTTTGAGTGTGTGTGTTTAGACCATGTGATCAAGAGTGTGTGTGTCCTCTTGGTTAGTTTTTTATATATATATATATATATATATATATATATATATATATATATATATATATAAATATATATATATATATATATATATATATATATATACACACACACACACACACACACACACACACACACACACACACACACACACACACACACACACACACACACACACCACACACACACACACACACACACACACACACATATATATATATATATATATATATATATATATATATATATATATATATATGTATATATATATAGTTTACTATTAAAATCTGGAATGTCAGTTACGCAAAACTGGGAAAGTTGAATGCATGTTCCCCAGTTCTCGTAATGTCAATCCAGACATGTCGAATCCATAGCAGCGAATGATAGTGTGCATTCATTAATGTCAGATCAATGTTCCAATAACAGATTGCACTACAGTTGGGAATCATGAAATTTACCTTTTTTTCTGAGTATAGTGTGATCTTGGAGTTGGAATATATAATTTGCTGGGGGAGTGCAGAGGGTTTGCCCCCCTGCAAAACAGTAAAAACCTGTGATGTGAAATTAAAAGTTTTAGGAGATGTTAAACAGAATAGTCTGAGTGTCTGATATCACCTCCTGCTATTTCATTTAATATCGAAAGTGGATGTTGGAGAAAGGATGTTCGAAATTATAGGCAGGTAGACATGATGGATCTATGTTTCGTCTTTTTGACTACAATATTTTTTTGAGTTTCGACATTTAAATTGTAAACATATATATATATATATATATATATATATATATATGACACACACACACACACGCGCACACACACACACACACACACACACACACACACACACACACACACACACACACACACACACACACATATACACATGCACGTCTACATTAAAATTTACATTCAAAACAAAAAGAAGTTGTGAACATGAATAGAGCATTTAAATACTTTAAGATACAAGTAAACAAAATTCCTTCTGTGAATAGGGGGTTTGAAATTAGGATGTTTGATATAGCAGAGTAAATGCTTTTTTTTTCTCCCCAAATAATAAGGCTTTAGTAGAAGAAATAATAATTAATTACACCTTCAAAATAACCAACCCATAATAACATGAAAATTTCATTAATGATACAGTAACATATGGGGTGATAAACACTCTATCAAATAAGAATTATTGTTTCCATTCCTAATAACTTTCTGGCATGTTACAAGTAAAAGTGTACACACTCCAAGTAACAGGTTTATGAAATGCATCTTAGTAAATTATAAGTATGAAAATTAAACACGTATGCATATGACATACTAGCATCAGCATTCATAATATAATTACTGTAACAGACAAAACTCTTATACTAAAATATAGACTACAAGCTAAAATAAGTATCTAGATATCATAAATTTAATGTGATAGTAATCAACTGATCAGAACAAAGTGATCTCACTGATAAATATATTGTCGTATGTATTATTTATTTATTTATTTATTGACATTTGTTAACCGGGTTAGTCCAACTGAACCAGGAGCCCATTTTCAGTGAAGACCTGAGGAGAAAAGCTCCAGAAATAATACAAGTAATTATGATATTTACAAAATATTAAAGTAGGGTCACAGAAATACAGTACAAGTCAAAAATTTGTGCACAGCAGTACAATGCATAGGTAAAATAACAGTTAACAAGTACAATTTCCAGAATTTGAGAACAGTATATAAGCATAGGGCAAATAACTAAAAGGTTTAGAGAATATTACAGTATGAACACAGTTTGTTAGAGCAAGTACAAGGAGGAAAAAGAACTGACGGGGAAAAGCAGGTAAGATGAGAAGAGAGGAGACTAGTTCAAGTGGGGGTTACAAGGGCATTACCAAATCTTCAGGAGAAAAAGCTTATATTCTTTCTTAAACAGATATTTATGCTGAATGCTTCTTATGTTGAGAGGGAGTGAGTTTCAAACATGGGCTACAGAGTATTTGTAAAGGGTCTTACCAATGTTTTTGTTGGGTTTGTATAACTGAAGGAGGTGTTTACTGGCAGTACGGAGGTGACAAGGGGGGTTTTAGAAGGAGATTAAATTGGAATGGAGGGACAGGATGAGGGTTCATATAGGATAGAGTGTGCAATATGTAGCTGGGGTATAAGTAGCTGTCTGGAGAATTCTGGCCATTGGAGTAATTTAAGGGTAAGACAGTGATGAGATTTGTAAGGAAGGTTGTCAGCAAATCTGGCAATTTTGTTATGTTTGCTCTAGTTTAGTGATAAGAGATGTTTGAACATGAGTAAGGACAGGGGCAGCATAATGAAGGCAGGGTAGGAGTTGGGCCTAAGCGAGGGAGGGTTTGGGGGAACGTGACATAAAGTTTTGATTATGAAAGAGAAGTCCAAGTTTCTGGTGGGTCTTTTTTATTCTTTGTTGAATATGAATATCAAATTTTAATTCATTATCAATGATAACTCCAAGGGCAGCCATAGTGGTGCAACGGTTAGCATTGTCGCCTCAAAGCAAGAGGTTCTCCAGTTCGATGCTGGGGTGGCTTCTGTGCGGAGTCTGCATGCCCTCCCTATGGTCGCGTGGGTTTCCTCCGGGTGCTCCGGTTTCCTCCCCCATCCCAAAAACATGCTGTAGGTGGATTGGACACTCTAAATTGGCCCTAGGCGTGAGTGTGTGCATGTATGTGCCTTCTGTGGAAGGTTGGGCGCCGGGCTGGCAACTCAACACTGTAAAACTCTACTGCAAATCATGAGCAGGCACGTGATCCGTTGTGGTGACCCCTAACCGGGAAAAGCCAAAAGAAGAAGAAGAATAAGATCAATGATAACTCCAAGTAGTTTAGTATGGGGTTGAAGTTTAATAATGGTGTTGTTATGAGAGGATATAGAGAAAGAGGCTTTGTGCTGGGCAAGTGTTTTAGGGAGGAAGAGGAAAAGTTTTTTTTTTATTTAATATGAGTTGGTTATCAGAGAGCCAGATTTCAACAGAGGAAAAGGTTTGTTGAGTGAGAGCTAGTAGATCAGGGATGCTGTGGGCAGAGGTAATGAGGGTGGTGTTGTCAGTGTACTGCAGAAGTGTTGAAAGGTTGGTAGCAGAGTGAAGTTTATTAGTTTATTAGTGAATATATTAAACAGGAGTGGGCCCAGGATTGACCATTGGGGATCAATGTTATATAAAAAGGAAACAGTAGCAAAACACTAAATGTGATGAATGTTAAACTATGATTTTGATGCTATGCTTTTAATACTTTTAATTACAGATTGTTTTTGACACTGTCATACTTGGCTGAGCTCATGGTGTTACACAGTGTTCAGAGTAAAGAGACAGTCTTAATTTATTTCTGCTGCAATGAGCTGTCAAATTCCCCACACTGGCAACCTAGTTGTGGACATATTTTATTTATTTATTTTACATATGCAGCCATAACAGAAAAAGCATAAAAAGAAAAAAGTAGATTGCTTAAATTATATTCTAAAGAACATTATCTAAGCTGGGATAGCATGATTGCCAGTCTTCGGTGTATTATATCTATAAAAGCCTTTACTTGCTACAGCTGAAGCCTCATTTTTCTCCATTGTATATTTTATGCAACCAGTGAGGGACATGTTATCTGGTAGTTTACTTGGCAGATGACAGGGACAGTGCTCTAGCTATGATACAGAGTACACTTGTATTAGTTATTACATTGGAAATGGGAGCCCGTCTGATTTTGCTTAAAAGTACAAACTTATCTTTACTCTCACTACCCAATCAATGCCACAGTGTTTCCTGTATAATTTTCTGTGTAATGGACTGATGTATCAATAATTTCTTGCAACCCTGTCTCTAACTTGAAATATATTATGTAACTTCACCCTAGTGATTTCCTAGTGGAAGCTTAGAATAGAATGGATATGTAACCATAACAGTAAACTTTCAGTCACTCCATTAAAGGTGACATTTAATGAAAGTACATTGCATTCGAAAAATATAAATGCAAATATTTTAGAATAATAGTGTTTGGTTTGTCCAGTGTAAAAGTGTAAATGATTGCCATTAATAAATGTTTAAGTAGTTTTGAGGCTAGCAGTTCCTAACAAGTGGAACAAAGGAGGTTTAAACTCTAGTTCAGCTATTTAAAAAAAGTTAACATATTCTTCTGGCATTTGTTATGGCAGTCATGTATGATATATTCAGAATGTATCATCCGGTAGTTACTCTAAAAAGGTCCATGTGGATCAGTTGCTCTATCCTGGTTAACAAAAACAAAATAAAAATAAATAAATAAAATAAAAATAAATACTCGCCTTTGTTCTGCTTTGTTTATTAGTTAATCCTCCATCCTTTGTGCTTTCCAATCCAGACAAGTATTAATCTTAATCTGCATTCAACTCAGATAATATATGAGGGCTTACAGCTGAGTACACACATATTTACTGTATACGTGCCTTTGGAGTCCTGACATATATTTCATAATGTCAGACTCGGTTATTGTAGAACATATGGCTGTCATGCTAGACAGCTCAGACTCATTCCTGCTTTTCTGGTACTACTCTTCAAATCTCATCTAGCTCCCTTAACACAATCCTTTTACCATTAAATGAAAAAAAAAATAACAGCAGGCATAATAGATTATAAAATGGGGAGAACAGTGCATTTCCTGGGCTATTTTAAAAGGTGGTCTTGTAATCAAGAGGTGCATTGTTTTCTAGTTCCATTTCCCATGTAAGCTTGTCAGCTAATACTAGCTGCAAAACTAAGTTTAAGTCATAGAAGGCATTATCAGGGAGTTGCAGAAAGAAAATGTGAACATTTTAAAATAAATATGCATTTTATTTTCTTAACTATATATACAGGGGCTGCAGCCTAGCAGCCAATAGCATCAATAGCCCCCATGTGTCTTCTTTTCCTTATTTATCTTCAGAAAGGAAAGTGTTTCTGTTACTCTGCTAATTTGAAGCTAACTCTAATTAATAAACTCACAGAGTCTTGGTAAAACTCTGTATTTTTACCTGATTCGTTCTAAGTATAGTAAAAAGGAGACTACTGCTGTGGTTTACCTTGTTAACAGGTAAACATGGCCTCTATGTCAACAGAATTCCTCTGAATTCATCTGATACATCATACTAATCATCAGCATTATGAGGTGTGAATTATGGGTGTCTGGTGCCACCCTAAGTTCCTTATCTAACTCCCAGCATCCTTTAATGTACTGCTTTAACAGGGGGCATCCCTTCATTTAAGAGTAAATATTACTGAGTGCAAGTCTTAGGGAAGAGAACTTGAGAATGACTGTATAAAATGCAAAAAGACATGGTAGAATTCAGAGCTGCCTAAAGGTCAGTGTAGTACTAGAATAGTAATTGGGCTTTGTTATATCAGAAGATACCTGTTAGTTTTCTACCATAACACTCTGACATGGGTGAAGCTATATCAGGATCACTAGAATTATTATTTAACCATAGCCTGCAAATAGGCTTTATGCCAAGCAAATAGAAGACTGCAACTGTCATCCCTCTCCACAAGGGTGGGCCATCTATGGACATGGGTAACTACAGACCCATAATTCTTACTAATCTTATATGCAAAGCCATGAAAAAAATGATCATAGAAATGATAAACAATGTCATAGGAAACCTTTCGACACTGGATACAACCCAGACTGGATTAGTCAAAGGCAGGTAATGTCGACTCAACTTGGTGTACGTCTTTGAGAAGGTCACCAGAGTAATGGATGAGAGCAAAATGGTGCATACTGCCTACCTTGACCTGCACAAAGCATTCGGCACAATGCCCCACTTGGGCATTTTAGACACACTCACAAAATTAGCTATAAAGGCCTATGCCACCTGATGTAGCCAGCTGGCTGAAAGATAGGACCCAAGTAGTTAGGATGGGGGAGTCTGCCTCCACAAAAAGTCCAGTCACTAGTGCATTCTGTCAAAGCTAAGTACTCAAGCTGCTCTTTTTTAGCATCTACTTATTTGAAGTCGAGGGCAACATCAGGAACCTCTGCCTGAACAAGTCTGTGGATAATTGTAAGCTTTGCATAATCTTAGAATCTCCCAAAGACACAAATGCCCTCCAAGAAAGCCTGATGTAGGCCAATAACCAGTGCCAGAGTCATAGTCTAAATATTAGTGCCAAGAAATGCATAATAGTATCCTTTGGGAAGACAGCTACCCTGGAAACTACCACATTGGTAATAAACCCCTAAGAGGACATGCAGGAATTTGAGAATACATGTAGATAGTAGCCTGGCCTTTGACCATCATGTATCTATAGTTGTGAAGAAATCATTTTATATTGCATTACTCATAAGTAAGGGCTTGGAATCTAGTTCCAGGGATGTCATTGTTCCACTGTACTCAGCCGTCACCAAACCAATGAACATAATTTCCTCTTTGGTATGTACCTGACCAGGCATGTGGAAGAACTAGAGTGTCCACAGAAGTTCCTCCCAAAAAGAATAAAGAGTATAAGAAGCATGCCCTACACAAACTGCTTCAAAGGCCTATCCTTGTATATGGTCTCCTACATACTGCTGAGATAAGATCAATTCCTGACCTGCAAAGCATCCTGTGATCCCACTCTGATGCACCTATTGTACATGTGCAAAACAAATAGCATCAGAATTGCTAGAACTATGGACCTAAACCTCATCTGTAACAAAATAGGTCAGGTTGGTGGGACAGATATGTATCACAGAGACTTCACCTTCTTGGGAACAGGCTTCCCATCCACGTGAAGTAGAGTCCTTCCCTACCACATTGAGGCATAACTTTGACCAGTGGATGGTAAATCAGAAATTTACCCCTGGTCTGGCACCTATGTCTTTATTAGACACAGGCATCAAGTAAATGTTTGATCATCATTGCTTCATAGATATCCTAAAATGACCTTATGGTATCAAAACTTGTCACATACATTTGGGAAGCACTGCTATGCTTAAAAAGGCCTCCTGGGGTCGTTACTCTGGAAATCATGCACAAAGTTATGTTACAGACTCAGTTTTGTCCAGTATGTTACTATTAGAATTTATGCTGAGAATTAAAATGCAATGGGGTTCTAGCACATATGTACAGTGGTTGCCAATCTGTTAGTACAAATGTTTCCATTATCTCAGTGGTAAAGTTAGGCCTAAGTACAGAGCTGATTTCCAAGTTATACAACTCTCTAAAAAATGGACAGTGAGCAGTAGAGCTTGAGGATGTCTGCTACAGGGATCTAGTTTAGGACCTTGTTTGTTCAACCTCTACCTAAGTGATTTCAGATTTGGCAACCATATATTTTTATAACATCAACATGGATGGTATAACATTATGAAGGGTAGTAACCAGTGTGGAATAATCTACTATTCTCCAAAGAGCCCTGTGAGAGATAACAAAATGGGATTATTTAAACAACATACCAAATATGATAGCTAAAACACATATACAATTTTCAGAAGAGTCCTTCAAAATCCAACTATTTGAATGTGTTCTTAATGTTAATAATCTGCAATTTTTATCTAGTGGCTTCATTTCAATTTCATCTGTTTTGTGGGATGTTATTAATTTGTCTCAACAAGGTATATAATTTGTCTGGTTTACTTCATTTTTTGTAGTCTTTGAGAGTATGTTCAAATTTTAATGTTTTTATTGTGCTTTATATTGTTTGTACTGTAATGGTGCTTTGTAGCAAGCAGATTAATAAACTTACTTTTTAATTTCAGTATAATTGAACTTGGTATGATTGATGGTCATTACTCTAATAACAGTGTGCATTTAGAAAGGGTGTCAGCTATCAAAGACCTGGGTGTCTTAGTAGATACAACTTTTAAGTTTTGTGACTCATATTAGAGATCAAAGAAAATGAGGGTCAAAGATTTTTGCATCTACAAAAAAATGTAATAAATCTGAAAGTGATTTGATCCCTTTGTTTATAAGTATAGTTTTCTATAGGCTTGAATATAATAGCTCTAGGAAGCATCTTCAAGCTAAATCATTGTGTAACTTGCTTGAATATTTAAAGAAACAAAGGTAACAAAAACAATTGACAATCTTACTACTTTATCATGTCCTGAAAGGCCCAGAACTTTAAATCTTTTCCACTGTCTGATATGTATTTCAGGGTAATCTTATTTTGACTTATAGTGCATGCAGTGATACCTTCTTGAAGGAGAACTTTGGTCTTAGATTAGAAAGCCCACATAGAAGACATAGACTGTCAACGAAATCCAGACAGCATATAACGCTTTACATCAGAATTGCTCAAAATGGAATACACTGCCTTATAAAATCAAAAGGAGTTACACTATGGTGTTTTTAAAATAAGACTGGGAAGATTTTATGGGGATGACATATTTAATATTTTGTATGAGGTGGGCTCACAAAGGGCTCTTATCTTAATCCAATAAGTTCATGACGAAGATAATGTTGATGATGATGAGGGGGAGGTGGAGTGAATTATATCCAGATGAACCTCCTTTATATTATTACCATTCATTTGAATTCCACTTGAGTATACCTACCTGACTGATCTCTACCAGATAAGCAACCTGGCATAGGAATGGATATAAAAGAATTCCCCTTCTCAGATCAGTAGCCATTCATCTCAATATAGAGGATGAATGATTGCAGGGAATCTCAACCTTAACTAAATGCTATATTATTAAAATAGATAGAATTCCTTCAAAAGAAAAGGTCATAGTGTAATGCAAGGGCTGGTGTCAGGCCATGTAAAACTGATTTAAAGATGTTATGTATGTTTTCTTCTCTCTTATTCCCTACAGTTGGCACATTTGGTCTGAAACATGTATGCAACCTTGGGATGTTTTCTCTTGCAACGTAATAGAGAATGAAAGGCAAGAAAAAGCATGAATCTACTCTTTGAAGATATAATCTCTTGCATCTCCTGCGCTAACAGATCATAAAATATAATTCTAAATCATTTCAAAGAACTAGGTGTCTAGAATTATGAAAAGAAAGAGACATTAAAATGCAAACAGGTAAGAAATGCATGCTGAGATCCTGTGTTTTCATAGCTCCATTGTTTCTGTACCTATGTGATTAAGTTCTTTCCCCTTACAACAGTCAACACTGGCTTAGTTATTTTTACTGTGGGAAAGGCATCAGCTATAATCAGCTAATGCAATACTTTCTGCAAAAAGAAATGATGTAATGAATTGAGATCAGCACACCTGTAGAAAATGTATACATATTTGAGACTGGTCTTTACTCTGTCTTGAATTTTCTTGAAAGAAATTGGGGACACACCTTGGAAAAGGTCTGCCTGTGCATAGTTTAATATTTTAATAATTTTGCAACTTAGCGTATGTAGGGAAGGTAAATCTTTATTTAGGAATGTTATGATGTTTAAGCTCAGATTCTTCTTTACATACTATGCCCAGTAACCGAATATTTTGATTTTACTTGTGCACTTTTCTTTCCTTTGCATATTTAACCTACACCTGCACTACCTGTGTTTTTGTTTAACTAAAGTTCATTTATTCACATTTAATATTTTATTATGTAGGTATTATTGCTATTTATTATCTGAGAGGAGGGTTATCATTTAGCATTGTAGATTGATTGGCTGTGGTTCCATCTCAAGTAAACTAGACTTTGGGCCTACTACCAGTGAATATATTAAGATGTACATTTTTGTATTTCACTTGATCAAGAGCAGCAGGTAACTGAAGATCCCAGGCCAATGAGGATGTTAGCATTACTATTATGCCAGAAAGAAAACTGTGGGGAATTTTGGAAATTTTGACAGCCTTCCGTGGGAATTGTGTGTGTGTGTGTGTGTGTGTGTGTGTGTGTGTGTGTGTGTGTGTGTGTGTGTGTGTGTGTGTGTGTGTGTGTGTCTGTGTGTGTGTCAAAAATAACCTGTATTTAAGGTGGTTAGCATGGATAGTCACTGTGGTTTGCAGGCAGAGTGATCAGAAAGTAACCTGTGATGCTAAGTTAAAAATGTAGCTTCTAAGGCGGACTATGTTCAGGTTAATCTGAAAGTGCATGGAAAGGTCATATGCAGGGCAGTAGTGCACACTCTCTTTATACTCTTACAGGCAGGATATATGTTGTGGATTGATTACTCAATTAGACTTGTGTCTACTTTCTTTCTTTTGCCTTAGTCTATTGGGTACCTCGTGTGCCAGTTAGGATGCTTTCTTTTTATCTTCTGTCTGTGCAGGGTACTTTTCATTTCTTCCCAGTTAAAATGATATACATCAAGAATAGTTTTCAAAGGATATATCAAAGCATATGACCATTGAAGACTTAAGTATACATATTGAAAACCTTAAAATGGATAAACCCTAAGGATCTACTAGGTCTGATTTGTAAAGGTGATACAGTCTAACGTAAAGAAAAATGCCAGCAAACAAGTCAGATTTACAACTAAAAATCATTAGATAGACATACTGGCCAATGACAACTGAACAGGAGCATTTGCTTGCCTACAAGTTCAGACAATACGCACATATTGATAATGATTTAAGAAACCAAAGAGAATCTAAGAATATGAGATGACAGCAAGAAAGAATTTACAGTAAGTTTCTGCTCTTGTTTCTTAAAAATATGTAGGGTCAGAAGAAAAGGCAGAATAACCTCTAAGATGTTGTTGCTCATTAAATACAGAGGATGAAAAGTTGACATTACTCTGCAAGAATTACTGGTGGCAGTTACCTTTGGACTCCCGATGTAGAAACACTATGACTGGTTAATTTCTAAGCAGAATGTTATATTGAGTTAGGGAAAGGGTTCCATCTCATGGTGAGAGACTAGAACAGAGAGATGCTCAAAAAAGGTACATTTGCTTCAGAGCTCAAAGAAGTAATAATCACTTTAACTTCTAAACTTGACAAGACCTCCAACTTAGTTGAAACCCTTGAGCAAATAATATTTCTTAATACTGACTTTCAAAATACTGACAAAATAGTTTGGTACAGATTTACCCTAGTCATACTATACAACATACCAGCCAACCAAGTAGAGTTTGTCTAAGAAAGAGAGGAACTAATTTGTATGGTCGTTCAAGCTGGTTATACTAAGAATGAACTCAGCCAATGTCAATGGATTATACTATTACAACATAGAAAGGAATCTGATGCACTGCTATTGGAATACCTCAGTTGCACCTTAGAAAGTTTTTACTTTTATCCCAGCTTTTCTACAATGAATTAAGGTTTTAAATTCCCATTTCCTGTGCATTGTCTTCTTTGGTGGCTGAATTATCCATCTTTCAGGATGCAGAAAAGACAAGACAGAGGTTCTCTTATTCCCCATACTTATTTATCTTGGCAACAGTGTTACTAATCAGAAAATAAATTAGAATGAGGACATAGTGTGGCTTTACTACTTCTTAAGATTTGTGGAGGAATGTTTTATTCATATAAGTAGTTTATACATAGCCCTGGAACTTGTGATTATTTAAAATTAGGGAAGGATCAGGGGTTATTTCTAGCTTAGCCTTAAGGACTCCAAGTAACTGTACTTGAGTGATTACCTGTCCTACCTCTCTAGCGAGAAAAGCCTGGAAACTTATTGACTGTCTCAATAATATAACCTTCTTGTTGACATATGTAGTCATATAAAATTGGCCTAGGAATTCAGAAGTGGAGCAACTCCTGCCCTTACATTCAATGCAAGAACAGCAGCAACAAAATAAAGAACAACCGCAACAAAATAAAGAGTGCACCACTAATGAAAAGATGACACATATTTCTGACTCAGCATAATTTTAAATAATTGAGTTGTTGCTGTTGTTTGTCTTTTGGCTTTTCACGGTAAGGGGTCACCACAGCGAGACTCTGGTCCGCTAATGATTTGCAGTAGATTTTTACAAAACGCCGAGGTGCCAGCTCGACGCCCAACCTTCAACAAAGGCATGCCCATTTACGCACGCTACCCAACCGCAGGGAGGACATGCAGACTCCACACAGAAGGCACTCCCAAGCCCAGCCGAGAATCAAACGGGAGAACCTCTTGCTGTGAGGTAACAACGCTACTGCCGTACCACCGCGGCATATGAATTTTAAATAATTGAGTAAGTTCCAGAATTTCATATCCATCTTTATATAGCTTCCTAAATAGATCAGATACTGTTAAGGAAGCATAGCCAAAAGAGAAAGTGGTTTTGCCATATCAGATTATCACCTGCAGTTAGTAATTTTCACTAACATGAATAACTATAAAAGGTTAAGAAAAATTCTTGCAGGCACTAGGGATAAACTAGAGGATAGTTCATGCAGAAGACAAATGTTAAAGAACTGCATAAAATATACCATACATTTATTGTAATGAACTTTAGTCTTACAAGAAAGGTTTCCATAAAAAAAGAAAAGATTCTCTGAGCTTGTTATGTCTACTCAGAGATAAACATAACAGACTACTTTTGAATATATAAGCTGTTATGAATGGGTGCTGCACTGCACTCTATACCAAACTTACAAGGTATCCTCTCATTGCACATTGATGCATGGGTTGTATATCTACAAAGCAAATAGCATAAGAAATAACTGTTCTAAGGACTTTGACCTGATATGGGAAATAAACAGGACATGTTTGAGGGACAGGTATGTGTCTCAAATATTTCTCCTTCTGTGGAACAGGCTTCCCATCCATGTGCAGCAAATCTCATCCCTAAACCTATTCTAATGTAGCATGGACCAATGGATGGGAAATCACAAATTTATCCCTGGTTTGGCAAATATGTCCTTAATGGATTGGAGCAGCCTGTGAAATTTTGATGTGTCCAGGCCTGTATCATAACTGTAAAATTCTTTGGAGTATTGACACATGTTGCAATATTTTGGTAAACTGGGGTTAAACTTAGCTAGACTTAAATTGGCTTTTGGGCCAATTGCCTACTAACCATCTATGCACCTATAATATATTATTTCAAAGAATGGTTATGGATATTATGTACACTGAATATACACTAAGGTGAAGGACAATTGTATAAATGACATCAGATAATCTGTTGAGCAAATACAGGCTCATTGATTTATAGATAAGTACTTGGCTAGCTGCCTTTGTGGGCCATTTTAAGCCTAGCTTTTTTTTCCTTTTGATGCTTGATTTAACCTGTCCTATGTGGTGTTAGAATGGGCTTACCCATACCATGGATGATAAGTGTATGTTACCCCTAGTGAGAATAACTAGGATCATACCATAGATAATTTGAAGTGATCCATGCATGGGATAAAGCATTTAGGAGCTGTCTCTGTTCATTACTAGTACAGGGGGCAGTCCTGGGTAAATTTTCGATTACCCAACCAAAAGTCCAAGTTGCAAGTAAATATGGACAGGGATGAGCTTTGTTTTATGTGAATGGGGAGTCTGTTCCAGAACAGTGATATCCTGTGCAAGATATACCTGTCTCTCTAAACTGTTCTACTGATGTTGCAGAAGAGTTTCAGATCCTTGAAATGAGTATGCCTGATGATGTTTGATTTGCTGATGTGCAGTATGTTCATTAGTATTGGGTATGAGGATACCTTTATGCCAAGCACTTGTTACCTCTTAGTAGTCTGTAAAATACTGAGTATAGTGACAGGGCTCTGAGTTGGTCTATGTAGGACATATTGTTCAGACCTTGTATCCTGTTAACAAGGTATCTCTGTGGATATTTCAGTTGTTGCATGTGTCTGGACAGATACATGGCAAAGGGGGCCTTATGCTCAATGACTGGCCTAATGAGGGCTAAGTAAAGGGGGACAATGACATCTCTTGATCTAGATCCAATTCCTTTGTTTATAACATGCACAATTATAGGATTTTTTATATGACAGTAGACACATGTTGGTTGAAAGTTAGGTCACTTACCACATAAGTTCCCAAATCCTGAAAAACTGGGTCAGCTGTCAGGGATGCATTGTCAATGTGGTAGTTATCTGGGATTCCACAGGATACAATAATGCATTTTGTGGAATTTAGTTTCAGTCCATGATTCTGGCACCAGTTATTTGTTTGGGAAAAAAATTCCTGCAGGGTGGCTGTCATTTTGGGATTCAATGACTACTTCCAGCTTGCAGTTATTTACAAACTTAATCAGCCAGAGACTTTAGTTACTGGCTTTATTTCAGAGTAGACACCGCTCCTGGATTTCTTCAATGGTGAGTGGTCTCTTTGTGGGGGTAGCTTCTATTTTGATCGCCTGCATCTTGTCTGTGAGCCAGTTGGCAATCCAGGGGGTGATGAAGAAGTTCCAAGTTTAGTTAGCTTATTAAGTTTATTTACCTTTTCTACTATTCCCAAGTGGCAGATGGTATCAAAAGGTTTTGCTAGTTTAAAGTATGCAATGAATGCCATTTTACCTTCATCTATTGCTTTATTGACCTTTTCAAACAATCCAACAGATTGAGTAAGCATTACCTGCCCTTGGCAAATCTAAACTGAGATAGGTTCAGTGTTTGGAGATTCCTTATGTCCTTATTGATTAGTTCCATGATAATTCTTCTCATGGCTTTGCATGTGAGGCTGGTCAGACTTATGAATCTGTAACTGCACGGGTCTGTGGAAGGTCCTACCTTATGCAGGGGAATGACTGTTCTCCCTTCACTTGGTACCAAACCTGTATGAAGGTTGATGTTGAACAATGTTGTTGGGGGGGGGGCTAAATCATGCTTCATGCTATTTGAGATGCATTCATAGATGCTGTCAAGACCCATTAATGCAGTATTTTTAGCTTTTGATAGTGTTTTTAGGACTTAGTATTACGAGATAGCTGGAGGTTAGTTGGTTTTAGGGATATTTTGTGGAAAAGATAGGGGGGTTAAGGTATGAACTGAATTTATAAGCCAGTAGGTTCACTATTTCTTCAGCCTCAGTGTAGGTAACATAATTCATAATCAGGTCATCACATTCTGAGATTACTAACATAAAAGAAGGCCTTAAGATTATCTTTGGCTTGAGTTGCTATTTTATTGGTGGATTTTATTAAGCTCCTGAGTTGCATGTTTATTTCAATGACGAAGGCTCTATCATTCTTGGAATTATTGTTTTTACATTTAGTCAAAATTCTCTTCCTTTTATTGGTTCCACCATGAGGGTTTATTTCTGGTGTTTGCCCTACACTTGTTTCTACAGGGTATATTGGCTTTTGTGCAGCTGTTTACATGCTGGTATAGTGTAGTGGTGTACAGTTCCATGCATTCAGTGGAATTAATTGGGTTTAGTGTGAGATTTGAAGCTTACCAATGTATCAAATAGGAATAGATAGTTTGTTTAAGAGACATTTCTAAAGGTAAATTGGGTGGAAGGGATTTCTGGCTTCAATTTTATTTTGAAGGAGATGGCTTTATGGTCAGACTTATCAAGTGGTGAAGATATACAAGAGATGGTGCAAAATGCTCGCTTATTAGTAAAGACAGGTTCTATGATGTTGTTTTCCTAATGGGTACTCTGACTAATTGCTCCAGGGCATTTGTATTGACAAAATCCAGAAATATCTGTGGACAATTTAGATCACCTAGGAAATGGTATCGTGTTTAATACTGAGTCCCTCCAGTTAATAGATAGATGGGAATAGTAGCTTTCCTTTGTTACAGAGGGAATTCTATAACTAGCTAATATATGGTACAGGACCTTTCTGATGGTTCTTTGTACAGGTAGAAGATCTAATACATCATGCTTCTTTACTAGCTTTGATGTGAGTCTCTTCTGGATGAAGATTGAGATGTTTACACCTTTTTTTCCTCTCATACACAGTAGCTGGTCTAAACACTTGAAAGATGCTATAGCCCTGGACAGCTGGAGTGCTGCCTGCCATTTTAAATTATGTCTCAGTCATTAAACAGACATATATGTCCTCCATGGTGAGAAGGGTTTGTAGGGAGTGAAATTTCTTGTTAAATCTCCTAGCACTGATCAGTAACAGTTTCATGTTTTGCTTATAAAGTTGGCTTTGCCTAAACAAGGTACTGTGGTGGTGGTGGACAGTGTCTTTGCCAATAAGTGAGGGGACACCTGATGAACCAAGGTGGTTTGTTTATCACATCCTCCCAAACTGACAAATATTGAACCTCCTTGGAATGACACCAAAAACTAAGCCAATTATTGAAGTCAAATATTTTTGGTCAGATTGTAGCATCATCCGTGGAGAAGGTAGGATTCTATTCAATGCTAAGCTCTTAAGATCATAGAATCATAGGAGATTACTAGGCTATCGACTTGGAGGTCATTTTAAGCCTAGCCATTTCAACCCAATGTAATATGGGAGAAATACTAGTCAATACCTTTTTGCAGATTGCATTTACTGATGTCTGCCCATGTCCAGGAGGGCTGTGGGCACTATCCCCAGTAATAATTTATGGTGCTGACCTAGAGGTACTCTGTTTCACATAAACTGGTAGCCTGTTTCAAAGATGTGGCAGTCGCTGAGAGATAAATCTGACTCTCCTGCATGTCCTACTTAAGTCATAGGCCATATTTAAGTCCCTGGAACGGGTAGCCCTAGACCCATTTGATTTATGGATATGCAATAAATTCATTAGGATTGGGTCTTGGGTTGCTCTGTAGGCCAGGTATAACTCTCCCCTATGAGGTCTATACGATACAGAGTATAGTGACAGGGACTTTAGTCAGTCCATGTAAGGCACATGCTGAAGACCCTTGATCTTCTTTGTTAGAAACCTCTGAGGTCTCTCTAATTGTTGAAGGTGCTTAGTACAGTACATACTGAATGGGGCATTATACTCAATTATGGGCCGGATAAGTGCCGAGTATAGGGGGTTATAACTTCTTTTGCTCTCAAGGTGTTGCTTTATTAATCAAGTGAGCTACATGGAAGGTTATTCTTACAACAGTAGACATGTGGTAGTTGAAGTTAAGGTCACGGTCAGCCTGTGATCCCAGGTCCCTTACTACTTCATGGGTACCTAGGGTATTGTTGTTGATTTGATAGTGTGAAAGGACATTGTGCTGAAGGGAATGATGATGCATTTCTTTGCATTCAGTTTGAGACCATGACTAATACACCAGTCACTGGTCTGTGTGAGACCATCCTGGAGTATACTGACATAATTTGGGGATTCAATGATTGCACATAGTTTACCTGCTTGTGGCACATGATCTGAGAGCTCCATCATATCTCTGTTCATATAGTCCAGTGAGGTACATCTTAAGTCATTGACACACACATGTACTACAACAGATCCTACTAGTACATGTTGTTCAAGGACATGAGTGCATGTGTGATCTGATGGATTCTGGCACCAGACAAACAAATAGCCATCACTTTTTCCTTACTCAGCCTGGTAAGAGGTACATCTGAATGTCATACAATAGAGTCCCCTAGAACAAGAAAGTTTGGTTGGGTAGATGTCTGCCTTATAGGCAGCATCTGTGACTTTGGGACACCTTACACTATGTGAGTAGGTAGGCATAACATAGTGAGTGTGCTTTGTGCCTGTGTTGCATTTTGGAGGTCTTTGAGGTTTAGGCAATTTAATCTTTAGAACCTCAGCAAATTATGGATTATGTGTATTGTAATATCTTTGGTGAGGTGTGGTGTGTGGTGTACGGTGGCAATTTTCATGTCTGAGTTTGACGTATTTCACATTTTTGCCTCCAAGGACATTATAATATGTACATCTCTCACACACTGTGTTGTGCTGTTTGAGTAATAGATGATGATCTGATAGCATGAGACAATTCTTACACTATCTGAAGATATCCGTCTCAATCTGGGTGGCTACAGAAGTGGTGAAGTGGTAGACCATGGTTTCAACAGAAATGACTCAGGGAGTGGGGCAAGGATGACAATAATTATTTGGATTTCAGCTCATTTAGGATAATGTTTGGGTGAATTTACTAAATAAGGCATGTTCAAAATGCCTAGTATCATGATCAGGGGGGTACCGCAGCTCAAGGTGTGTTTATTGGAGCTCACCATGAGCTATTTGAGCTTCAGACCAGACTTTATGGGGTTGTATAGATTATGCAGGTATATTTCATGGACAGCCCACTATAAGACAAGTCCAACAGCAGCAGTGCACTGAATGCAGGCAGTACTGCATTATTCTCCTTTTTGATGAAAAGCTCAATTCTCACAGATCAGGGTTTGCCAGGCTTATCAGATTCTTGAATAAAAGGCATTGTAACAACAGTAAACAAATCGACTCACCAAAACGAAAACAAATAATGAGCCGCACTATTCTAGAGCATAACTTTTATTATTACATGAGTACCAGATGTGTTAAAATAAAAGTTAAGCTCCAGAATAGTGTGGCTCGTTATTTGTTTTTGTTTCCTGAATAACCCCCTGGGGGGGTGTAGCTCTGTGCAGATTATAGCAGATGAGTTAAAGAGGGATCCAATCAAATGCAGTAGTTGAGCTCTGTGACTTCTGAACCTGTAGCAAATCACAGTTCATTTAGTCCTATGACTCGGAACTACAGGAACTACAGATCAATGATGTCAGGTACGTCAATATTTCAGAAACTTTAGCTTTTACAATGGGGTAGATGAAAAAAATGTAATTAGTGTACAAACAGTAGGGATAGCAGGACAGCAGTACTTAATGAAGCAGTGGGGCCTGGGAAGGCTGTAACAATGTAGCATACTCAAGAATGGGAAAAATAGTATCAAATCTATCCATAGTAGCAAATGTAAAAAAAGAAAAGTCAATGGAATGCAACTTTAAGCAGGCAAATGATAAGCGGAATGTAAAACCCTAGCAACGAAGATAGAATGTAAACAGCTGTTAAAACACATAAGCATAAATCCTGCAACAAAAATACAATACTGTCACTACTGCTATCCAAGCTACAGTCTAAGGCACCAAGCCAAGCACAGATTCACCAGTAATGATAAACAAAGGTGTGCTGTTTCCTACAGATAAGTAATGCAGTTGTGGCACTGGGTGCATCCAGATTGCAAATGTCGTAAATGCAAATGATGTAAAAATAAGTCTGCAAAGCTAGTGATGTATGAATTCCATTAGTGCCCCCACACATTTCAGAGATGGAAGGTGGAATGGATCAAAGTGGTTTAGATATACAATTGTTGGATATTGCAGGGAGAGTGAGACAAAAATATATCTAAATATGTAGATACAGACATAGACATAGATATAGATATAGAAATAGATACAGAGAGAGAGAGGGGGAGAGGGAGAAAACAAAAGCATATTGGGATAATTCTTAATTCTAGCAAGTTCAGACACAGTACATGGCACTTTATTTAAGATAAACATGTTTTGCAATGGCACTGTGTTCATAATGAAAAATCTGTGAATGATGTGAACTCACAGTACTTTTGTTGCTGATATAGTACAGCAGATGCTAGAAATGATCATATTTTATGGGCATGTGATTACTTGACACATATGTAAGTAATGTTCTTCAAGGTGGCTTCTTTGTGAATAGTCAGATTTGGCCCAGTTCCTCTCTTGCTATTCCTGGACCCTGGTAAACAGAAGATGGATAGGAAGAGAAATAAAGAAATGATTTACTGAATTGTCATTGCATTGGCATATAGCAAATCAACAAATATGAGGAAGTTCATTAAGCTGGTCCCTCTTTCATAACAGGAAGACTTAACTCAATCCTATACTTGCCCTTGTTGGACCTGAAAAAATGTAGGGAGCTGAGAAAAAAAGAGACATAATAAAATTTGTTCAAGCAATAATGGACTTCAGTAATATGGAAATACTTGAGAGGTTGAGAAGATGCAATGCATGGTGTGATATGCCACACTGCAATGCACTCTGTGATGTTCTGAAGCTTATCCTGCAAAGTCCAACTCCCAGTATTCTGAGAAGATTCTGTCCAGTGAAATCTGTACATTGTTTTGATTGTGTGGTGTTTTCATCTGGCTGCCTAATGAAACTACCCACAAAGCTGCTATTCTAAACAAATTAAGGCAAATTCAAGCTAAAAAGAGATGCACAAAATAAGTTTGCTAAATTCTAAGAAACTGCTTTTTTCTTGTACAGAAGAAAGAGTACAACCTTCAATGGAAATAGGATGGTAACTTCCCAAAATGAAAGCTAGATGCTCAATATTCTTGAAAGTACACTAGGCGACATTTTCCAACATTCATTTTTGTAACAGTGCTGATAGGTTGCTCAGTGTAGGTTGTACCAATCTGTATGCAGCGCAGCTCATTAGAAGGGAGAGAAGTGAGATCACTGCACTGCCATGTGCGGTGCCATTGGACTGTATGCAGTTGAACTCCCACTGCTTATTCTGCTGGGGCCAGCTGGTACAAAGATGACATTTTATCTTTGAATCACATACAGTTAAGGAGGGGGATCATTTCCATTTGTACTCCATGTATGGAGTACTGTAGCTACAGACTGCATTAAATGTTTCACTTTATTTTGTAATATGTTTTATTACCTACAAAAAGGTTTGGTATGCTGTTCTATGTCATAACTGCCTGTATTATGATGTAAAATATTTATGAACAGCATCCAAAAGCAGTATTAAAGATTACAAAAAGGAGTAACAGGAAAACAATCTCCCACCCCCACCCAAAAAGATACATAGGTAAAATTGTCTAACTTTTCCCAGGATAATTAATGAAATGACTAATGAATATCAACAGATAACAGACTGCATAAGTAAACACGTCTTAATACAGAGAATATAAGACATCAATTAAGTAATTAAAAATAACAAAACTCATGGAACAGATTCCATAGCAGCAGAATTTTATAAATATTAATGCAATTTCTTTGCAAATTATTGCAAAAGTTCACAGCACTAGATTGTCAAATACCAAAATCTTTGCAGCACTCAAGCATATCTTTAATTGTGAAGAAGAAAATCAGGATATCAAGTGGAACATTACTGACAAGTGTATCTTCTAATTACTAACTATAAAATACTACCAAAGGTACTAAATAAGAAAACAGTACATGCTTCATATAAAACATTTTTCCTTTACAATTTAGTTTCTATCTAAATGAGCTTCTATATAATGCAAACAGAACACTGTAGCTAATTAGTTATTCCATGGGATTCATTAAAACCTACACGGAGTGTAGAAATAGTGCAGCAGCTGCTGCATGGAACATGGTCACCGAGCGATTCAGCAAAGGGCTCTTAGGATGTGCACGGGCACTCCTACACTATTCCTGCACGAACACCACTGCCTTACGCTCATTACCTCATTTGCTCGTGAAAACCATGCAAATTAGGTGAATTAGCGATTCAACAAGCAGGCAGGTGTTCATGCAGGAATAGTGTAACTTGCAGAAATGTAGTCAGTTACTAGCTGAATACATTTCTGCAAATGAGAAAACAGAGGCATGACAGCTCGAAAGAAAGCATGTATTATATTTAGTAGGCATGCCGATGGCCAAATATCTGGCAATTGGCATAAAAAATAGTTTTAATTTTTTAAAATAAAACTTTTTTTTTGGCCGATCTCGACTGTTTAAGCATAGGACAGTGGCGTGCAAATGGGTTTGTGCTTAAAATAAAAAAAAAGGGGGGGATCCTTTTTTACAGAAATCTGCATTTTGCCATTATAGTCAATGGCATGCAGAATGAAAACAATACCAGGGAATAGTGGCTGCTAAGGGGAAAGGCCCAGTGTAAGTGTGGTAACTATGGAGTAAGGCAGTGGTGTATGTAAATGAGGGGAGTTATACTGAATCACAAATTTCTTCTAAGTGTCAGACTGCACTTAACCGTGTAGGTGCTCCAACACCATCGTGTAGACAGGAGGAGTAGCTAACATGAAAAAGGGTGTGCCATGCTTGCTGTAAGCACATTGGAGCTCAGTGACCCATGTCTGCCCTTAGCTAAGCAAAGCTAAGGAATGGGATGTGTCTGAGGTTGTATTGTCTTATTCCATAAAATGCAGAGCGTGTTCGTGTACAGGGAGGGCCAGTTCTGCTTAAAACTGTTTAATTTAGCTAAACCCATGTACGCAGCACGCACCGAGCTAAAAAAAAAAACACAGAAATAGCAGAACTGTTTATAATTGAGCACAGAGTATGCACTGTGCACATCGGGGCTTAAACGGGGAGGAAATAGGAAGGGAAAACAGCAGAAGAAAGGCAGTCAAGGAGAACTAGCATAGCTGTCAGGTGGAAAGTATCAGAATCAGCCAATTACACAGACAACAGCCCAGCAGACTACTGTAAACTATGCTAACACCTTTCAGTCTGGTTTTCCCAACAACTCTACACCACTGGTGTACACATTCAGGGGAATTTTAAACTGATAACTAGCAAAACATGTTAGGGGCTGCTGTTGCTCTGATCTATCAGTATGTGCTAGAGACTGAGGGTGGTGAGGAGGATAATGCTGACAACCAACTCAGACAGAGGAGAAGGAGAAGAGTGTTCAGATCCAGGGTACCCTACCAGGGGCTACATGATCTGGAGATAGAGCGCTACAGGGTGGACAGGGACATACTTCAGCAACTTATTGAGCTGTGCCAGCCTCACCTCAGACCCAGAACCAACAGAGGGGAACCCATCCCAGTGAATACCAAGATATGTGTAGCCTTAAGAATACTAGCTACTGGTACTTTTCAAAGACCAACTAGGGATATCATGGGGGTCTTACAGGCATCTGCATCCAGGATACTCCACCAGTTCCTGGAAGCCATGTGACCACATGTCGCTGAGCACATTTACTTCCCCAGCACCGGTCAGGGGAGGACCAGCAATATGCATCTTTTCCACCATGTAGCAGAATACCCGGAGGTACTGGGTGCCATAGACTGCACGCACATCCACATCAAAGTACCACCTGGTGACCAGGGTAGGGTCTACCTAAACTGCAAGGGGTTCCAGTCCATCAACTGCCAGGTCATGTGTGATGCCCAGGGCATTATCATGAATGTGTGTGCTGGCAGCCCTGGAAGCTATAAGTCATTTGCCAGTGGGGACATCCCATATGGTCATCTGGTGGGGTTTGCTGGCTATGCACTGGAGCCATGGATGATGACACCCATCAGGAATGCACACACACTCATATAAGAATGCCATAATGAAGCACACACACAAACCAGGATCATTATAGAATGTGTGTTTGGGATGCCCAAATCACGGTTCTGCTGCCTTGACATATCTGGTGGAGCCTTGCAGTACTCTCCAGCCACAAGTGCATACATGTTCATAGTATGTGCCATGCTACACAATATGATCCTGCGGAAACAGCTGCAGCAGGAACAAAATGGGGAAGAGCCACACAGCCCCCCACCATTGCCAAGGTCTCCACAGGCACAGAGGGAGTCAGAAGAGGAACATCCTGAGTCTGCCCCTGGAGGCAGACATTGCCGTGCCCAGTATGACCTGGCCTTGGCAAAGAGGCAACGTATAGCACATACACTGACACTGTAGGGCCCAAGGGAGTGATCTCTCACTGACTCGCACATACAGTAAAATGGATGCCAAACATCACACCACCTATACCTTGCCATGTATAGGCAGTGTACTGCATGCATCCAACATAGTCAGCCATCAAGCACCATCCTCACAACAGCCTCAGGCACAAGTTAAGTCAGTCTCCTTAACAAAATAAATGAATGGAGTGGAATGTTCTGATAGCATATCTATGGTATTTATCAAGCATGCAAGGGAATGGGGTGGCTTACTGGGATAGCT
Source organism: Protopterus annectens (assembly GCF_019279795.1). Taxonomy (NCBI): domain Eukaryota; kingdom Metazoa; phylum Chordata; order Ceratodontiformes; family Protopteridae; genus Protopterus; species Protopterus annectens. The sequence continues at coordinate 13,498,944 of NC_056738.1, read as the reverse complement.
GCAGATAACTGACAGCTCTGTGGGACAGCAAGATGTATATCCCCAGTACTGGCCTAACCACACCATAACTGGGGGGGGGTCATAGGTCTCATGCATGAATGTCAAAGTGGGGGTCACATACCCACCCCCAGCCTCACCCAGCAGATCAGCTGTAGAATACCATGCAGAAATGTCTGCCAAAGGCCCCCACATGGTGACATCCATGAAATCCCCACCTACAGACTTTTACACAGTGATATCACAGCAGATCTGGCAGTGGCAGTATGGCTTTGAAAGGTAAGAAGTTGAAACTACAAATGTTTATGCCAGAACAATCTGACCTGTGGTCAACACTGTTATGCCTGTAGTCTGAAAGAGAGGGCACACCATTATGCTAAATGGGACAAAAATGTTAAGCAAATATCAGCACAGTCTCTGCAAATGTGTATTGTGTACAGATGTGCGTCCCCCATAGTCCCATAGAAATGCAGTAACATGTCCCTAGCCTTAAGCAGCATCCAGCCGTCAACTAGAATGATGGCTCAACACAAAGAGAAAGCAATTTTCTGTAACACTCACAATCAACTTATTGGTACCATCCCAGGGTTGTCTACCACCAGCAGCCTGGGAACATATGATCATCAGAATGCACTGCCTTGCTACAGATGGCCTGCATCTGTCACACCTGGCCTACATGCCTCTGTCAAATGCCTATGCCTCACCCACAGTGCCCTTTTAGGGAGTGTCATGGGGTCCATAACATTAACATAACTAAGTCTACAAAATGCAAAGTAAGGCCATGCTGCTAACTGCTAGGAGAAAACCTGCCAGTGTCAGAGAGCCAGAAATCTGGACAAATCCATGAATAATGGGGTGAAAAAGGTCCAAAGGGAAGAACACATTTGAAATACTGCTCTAATAATGTTATAAAGTTGATGGAATGATTGTAGTAGCATGGAATGTCTGATGGGTACGAAGTCTGAAAATGCAATGTCAACTATCAGTAATATCTGACTTCAACCCTGAGTGACTTGCAAAACACTTTTCCTTGAAAACCACACTTGTTTGGGTAACCAACAAGATATATGAGTCATGGATGTGGACATTCTGTGATACTCTGTACAGTTGACAGGCACTGCTAGGAGTCTAAACATGGGAATGCACTCATTGCAGACAGTCCTAACCCTGGAAGATAGTGACATGTCTGCACCCACAGAACCCTGGCCCACAGCCACAGGGAGTAACACAGCCTTCCCTGATCACTCATCCTGTGCAACATCCAGATCCCAAAATGTGGCCATCCAAGCAAAATGATGTTGGCTATCTATCTATCTATATATATATATATATATATATATATATATATATATATATATATATATATATATATATATATGTGTGTGTGTGTGTGTGTGTGAGACAAACACACACCTCCAGGCTGGTCAAGCAGTCTGACACACACAAGACCCTCCAAGTGCAGTGAATCATTGAGAAGACCCCAATGCAAATTACTGGTAGCTATAGGCAAACATATCTGACCTGGGACACACACACACACACACACACACACACACACACACACACACACACACCGACATATCTTATCCCCTACAAATCTATGTGGAGTCTGCCTGTCACCCTGACCCTGACTGACTTATATTACCCAACTGTAGACTGGAAATCAGACTACTCCAGAACAGAAATGCACAGAGATTCCACCATTGTAATATATCACCAAGGTGCTGCACTGTTTCCACAGCACCAGCAGTCAATTGCTTGTAGGGACACCTCTCAACAGGCTGGATTGTGCAAGAATGCGTAGCATTTGGCACATAATCCTGGTGTGTGCATCATCCATCCTGTATTCCTCTGGTAAATCACTGTGATGATCTGAGGAGGTATGTCAAGAGGTACTGAAACAATACATGACAGTGTCAAATGGCATATATGTCAGATGCCTGGTAAAACAAGCCCTGTAACCCTAGGAACCCATACATTACTTAGAGAAATAGTCACAATCACTGTATGGCCCATTGCCTCCCCATTTTGATAGGTTATCTCTAGATATCCTGCACCAACAGGTTGAGAGGTATGGCTGTAGCACAAAACAAGCCGGACTGGAGTACAGCAATCCCTGAAATGGAGTCCCACATGTACTATAGAAGGTTACACTGGGCATACTCATACACTTAGAGAAATGTCAGTAGGATCTAAGAATGAACAGGCCTTCCCCACCCAGTGTACATCCCATTGCTCTACTTTAGCAGTCCTGAAGATGTCTGTCACCATAGAAGTCACTTTTGCCAGGCCTCAGCCCTATAAGCTCTGTGTTGCTTGCAATAACTGTATAACATATAGTAGAAATATCTAGCTAGATAGGAGTTCTAATTCAGTCCTGGCAAATGTAAAAGTGTGTGTGTTTACAAGTAAAAGCTTTAGGGTCCAATCAAACTCAGTAAACTTACCCTTTCCCTACTTGAGCAGTCCTGCAGATATCAGTCACCTTAGAAGTGCCTTTCATCAGGCCTCAGCCCCATAAGCTCTGTGGCGCATGCAATAACTGTGTAACATTATAGTACACATAACTAGTTAAGTAAGAGTTCTAATCTCAGGCCTGGCAAATGTAAAAGTGTGTGTGTTTACAAGTAAAAGCTTTTGGGTCCATTCAAACCCAGTACACTTCCCCTTTCCCTACATTAGCAGTCCTGCAGATATCAGTCACCTTAGAATTGCCTTTGATCAGGCCTCAGTCCTGTAAGCTCTGGGTTGCGAGAGATAACTGTAACACTATAGTAGGAGTCCTAATCTCAGTCCTGACAAATGTAAAAGTGTGTGTGTGTGTCTTTACCAGTAAAAGATTTTTGGTCCATTCAAACCCAGTACACTTCCCCTTTCCCTACTTTAGCAGTTCTGCAGATATCAGTCACCTTAGAATGGCTTTTCATGAGGCCTCAACCCCATAAGCTCTGTGGTGCATGCGATAAGTGCATAATTCTATAGTGAAAATAACTAGTTAGGTAGGAGTTCTAATCCCAGTTTTGGCAAATGGTTATGTGCAAGTGTGTATATGTGTAGTTTAAAGTATTTTGTGGCCTCTTTCGCACACTACATTGCCCATTGCCATACTTTACTAGGGGTGGTGATGTTCCTCACCTTAGAAGTACCTTCACCCTATAAGCTCCGTGACATGTGTAACACTGTAAAAGCAATAAATAAATAGGTAGGGGTTCTAATCTCAGTCCTGGCAAGTGTGTGTGTGTATTTGAACAGTATCCTGGCTGTGGGGGGTTGTTGTGTTTGTGTGAGAACCATACCAATGGGGGTGGGTTTTGCTACTTTTTGCTGTTGCCCACCTAGTACATGTCCCAGTGTCCATGTTACAAGGTCCACAGTTGTCATCCACTGTAGAGGGACCTGTAGACACTCTGCAGCCCTATAAGCATTGTGCCATGTGCAATAACTATGTGACAGAATGGAATAGATAACAAGATATGCTGCCCATCTAATCCTTGGATATTACTTCCCACTCAGGAATCATACACAAACACAGTGAGGTAGGCAGCTACACCTACATCAGTAGATGGCCTGCAAACTTGTTCACAGATAGATCCGACAGTGTGAAATCAGAGGACTCCATGTCAGACTGCTGAACAGTCACGAGTGTAGTCCCACAGGTTGTGGAACTGGGTTCCCTCATGTTTGGGACCCACACCTCTGGGGACCAGCCCAATACAAAGGCGCCCTGGCTGACAATGTTTGCAGATGACTACAAGGTGGGTGCTATTATTACCCCCCCACGTGAGGTTGATGTAGTTCACAATGGCCTCTCTGAGACCTATGACTGTTGTCAGAACCCTGGACATAAGCTCAATGCCAGATGATGTACCGCCATCCCCTTTGGGTATGACATGGTCCCCATAAAGTAATACATTGATGGTAGTCCACTGAACACTGATGTTGGTATAATGGAACTGAGAACACAGGTTGACAGTGAGCTGTATGGTGACCACCACAGTGCCACTGTCTTCCGAACGTCCTTCCATGTGTCACTTCTCCTGACTCAGGGTGTTGAATCCAAAAAGTCAAAGGACAGTGTTTCCCTATACACACCCCTCAGTAGGCCAATCAATGTGTATTATGGCCCATTTGCCATGTACCCCACTGGACACCAGCAACAACAGGAGAGGTTGAAAATGTACCTCACAAAGAGGATCTTAGGTAATACACACTTGCCCATACTGACAGACTCCAACAACTGCAATGAATCTCTGTGTCATATTGGCTACTTAGGTGTGATCTCTGCCTGACATACACAGCCATGTCTGACCCAACCCTATCAGGAATGCTACATCCGAGGACACCAATCTGTCCACACAACATGCCCCAAATACCTCAACCCCATCCACACAATCAACAGGACATGCTGGAGGGACAGGTTCACAACCCAGAGACTGGACACACCATGGAATAGACTCCACATACATGTCAAGCCAAGCACATCACTGGCCCTCTTCAAGAAAAATCAGGAGGCATGGATGGGGAATAGAATACCCACCCTGGGGATCACTCCAGTGACTAGACACACTGGGGAGTATCATCAAGTGGCATGATGCCAATATTCCCATGGGCTAGCCTTGTAAAGCCTCCATGGCTATTTGCCACATACACACCTATGACTCTTTGAACCCATGGATCTCAGTACTGTCAAATGTGTGTGCATTAGTGTGTCTGAAAGTGCTTGTGAGTGTGTAAATATGTGGGTGAAAGTAGTTGGTGGCCCATCTCACCCAGTACAACTACCATTGCCATACCTTACAAGTGCTGTAGATGTTATTCACTATATAGGTACCCTGGGATACTCCACAACCTATAAGCTCTGTGGTGTGTGCGTTAACTGCATAACACTATACTACCAATGCCCACATAGCTAGGGGTTCTAATATGAGTCCTGGCGAGTGTGTGTGTGTGTGTGTGTGTGTGTGTGTGTGTGTGTGTGTGTGTGTGTGTGTGTGTGTGTGTGTGTGTATTATTGTGTGTAAGTGTGTATATGTGTAGGTTACAGTATTTTCTGGCCTTTCTCACCCAGTACATCCCCCATTGTCATAATTTGCAAGGCCTGGTGATGTCCTTCACCTTAGAAGTACCTTTGGACAAGTGGCACCCCATAACCTCCATGGCGCTTGTGATAAATGCGTAACAATGAATGTAGTAACAATAAATACATAGAAAGGGGTTCTACTCCCAGTCTGGCAAATGTGTGTGAGAGAAGAATTTCATGTGTGTGTGTGTGTGTGTGTGTGTGTGTGTGTGTGTGTGTGTGTGTGTGTATGCATTGGTGTGTATAGCAGTGGTTGTGAGTGTGCAGACTTGTATGCAACACTATTATGAGTACTCAAACACCCAGTGCAGCCACCATTGCCATATCCCACAAGGGCACATGATGTTATTTACCTTACAGGTACCTTGTAACACTCATTACACTAGTAGTCCTCTGCCACCTGAAATAACCACATAATAGTGTGGTACCACAACTTGATAGGTAATGGTTCCAAATGTAACACTGTCAACTGTGAACCTGTGCATGCATGTGTGTGTGTGTGTGTGTGTGTGTGTGTGTGTGTGTGTGTGTGTGTGTGTGTGTGTGTGTGTGTGTGTGAGAACAGTATTCGCTGTGTGTTTGGTCAGCACAATAGCCTCTGGGGTTGAGGGCGTTAGCAATCTGAGGTGTGTTCCACCCACCACACTTACTATTGTCCACTATACTAGAGCTGATGTCAACCACCACAGACTGAGATACAACCCCTCAGCCCTATAATCTGTGAGGCACATGCAAGAACTGTTACACAGACCTGGGAAATGTGTTCAGATACAGCTGTACCCCAACAATGACATGGTTGATGTGTTACTACACTGCCATACCCCTTGCTGGTGATGTCTGCAGGGACACATCCTGCTGAGACATAGATACCTGGAACACAAACAGAATAGCACATGTGAGAACACATTCACTTAGTGTTACTAACACCAATAATGCATCATGGCTGAAAAGGTACACACACACTCTGATGAGTACCCATTACAAATGCCAGATGACAGCTCCTTACACAGCATTAAACAGCTACACTGTACTAAAGTCACCCTGTGCCTCAGACCCATATAAGCATGTCCCTGCATCGATGGTATGGAATGGCATGGATGTGGCACAGGTGCACAGGTATCATCATATGCACAGGGTGTTGTGTGGGTTTGCCAGAAGCCTAGGCTCAGCCACATGGTTGACATCATGTGTGTGTGTTTGGGGGGGGTGTTCATTAAATAGGCAGTGCAGGGGTGGTGTGTGTGTGTGTGTGTGTGTGTGTGTGTGTGTGTGTGTGTGCGTGTGTGCGTGTGTGCGTGTGTGTGTGTGTGTGTGTGGAGATGACTTTTCTGATGGTGATGTGTGTGTTTGCGTGCACACAGTCACGCAATGTGGGCGCCCTACACAGGGATATTTTGAACAGCTGTGGGCTGTATATGGCAGGGTGTACAGTTCACCATCTCTGGCCACAGATACGGGAACTGGGCCTGCCGAGGGTATCACTGGCACCACCAGGGCCGAGTCCAGATGCAGTACTACTCCCTGCTGGTGACTGCTGCCTGCTGGATCCATGTCCCTGTTGGGACCAGCAAGGATCATGTGCCCATGGCCTGCTGCATCATGGTATGGGCAGCACCCCCCTTCAGTAGTGCTGATGGTACTGCCAGCATGGGAATGTGATGATGCACAGCCATATAGACCCTCAGCTGATTGTGGTGCTGCCCTATAGCCACATGGCTGCTGGCCAGTGTCCGCCAAATGCTCAGGCACAGATGTTCCATGGTCGAGGAGTGCCAAGGTCTCTCTCCACCATCTATCCATGACCCCAGTATGCTCACAGATGGCTGCAGTGAGTTCATATTGCCACAGGCACCAGGGACGTGCTCATCCATGACCCTGCGTATATGTGTGGTATTACATTCATTATGTGCCTGTTCCCCCATGACAGCCTGAAACATGTGTCTGGTGACTGCTGCCATGGCACCTGCAACAGGGGCATGAAAGGCTGCAATCTTCCTCCGAGCACCCCTGCCCATCTGCCTGTGTTGGACCTTGCCAACACTTTGGCTATGGCTAGTGCCTGCACCCTCACTTGCCCTAGTCACTACAGTAGCCTGTTCCATGCCATCACCCGCTAACTGTCCATTATCTGTGGCCACTAGTGAAGGGTTATGTGTGCCCATTGTGACTGTGTGTGGGGATGGGTTTCACAATAGTGGGATGCCAGCTGATGACACAGTATCAGCCCCTGAAAACCCTACCTGTGCCTCAATATGAATATCATCATGGTCAGATTCTGCAGAGACATTGACATCAGTATCAGAGCTGGAGGGACTGAAGCCACCATGTCCACCTGTGAGGGAAAAACAACATATGTAAATCGCTACTGGCACTATAAGGTTTGCTGACACACATACACACACACACACACACACACACACACACACACACACACACGTGAGGTGCCTCAAAGGCATTACACAGACCTCACATTAGTTGACTGGGGGCATTCACGATGCACAGTCAGGCAATAACATGCACACTCTGGACGGACCCTCAGCATCATGCAGAGCAGCCCTTTCCAATTACCGTTACTACTAATATACACATCTGGGATACATGAGTGGTGTTAGCAGGTGATGGCCCTTCACCTACCAAACACTGCACACATGTAAATTATTGCTGTTCACCTGTATAGCACTGTGGTAACCCCTACAGAGCATACCCCCCAACTGTACAGGGTTTTGCTGAATGTCTACATGTGTGGCTCATATGTTTGGTCTGATCCTCACAACTCCTGTGTTTGTCTGATACATTACTGTGTTGGCCTGTGGACTGGTGCCACTAAGTAATGTCCTAATTGGAGGTGCAGACTGCATAACCTGCAGTACATGTATTTTAAAAGGGTCTCTATTAAATTATCAAACATTTTAAAGTTCGAATGTCATATGGTCGACACCATATGATTAAACTTTGAAAAGTTTGAAGGTGAAAGGCAACGACTCTGTATGTGCATAATGGGAAAATTTCCCTTTTCTGCAATGAAGTGCGGTCTCAGAGTTGGTCTGTTTAAGTAGGGGGGTGTGGGGGGTGCAGGGGGATTGCCCCCCTGCTCAGAGCATTAAGATGGTTTTTTTTACGTTTTTATTATATATTTGAGGATTCAAGTTTCGCTCATATGTTGTCAAACATATGAGGTTCAAAATTTTGAAGCTTCGAATATATAATATAGACCCTTTTAAAACAAAGCCGGTTACTCATTCCCAAGCTTACAGTGGATATAGTAAGTGTACACACACCTGTTAACATGCCAGGTTTTTGTGATATATCACTAGACCTCAGAAATCAGGTCATAACATTGCCATCATTTCATATGACATATGACCTGTGCAATCCAAATGAAGAACATACACATCAGTTACAGTGTGCATACCCTTAAAGTAATACTCTGTTAAAGCAACCTCTAATTTAATGACAGCATACAGTCCTCTTGGAAAGGTGTCTATCTGCATAACACATCTTGACTTGCCGATGTTTGCACACTCTTCCTTGCAAAACACCCCAACTATGTCAGATTGCGAGGGTATCCCCTGCGCACTGCCCTCTTCAGGTCACCCTGCATATATCCTATTGTACATAGGTGTGGGCTCTGACTTGGCGAGCGCAGAACATTACATGTGTTCTGGTGAAGCCATACTTTTGCTGATATGGATGTATGGTTTGGGTCATTGTTGTGTGGAAAGGTATAATTCATCACAATCCCACAGCTATGTGGCAGACACCAGAACATTTTGGAGCCACAAGGGACCAGTGTTTGGAACTGTTCATAATCCCCTCTAACTTGACTACAGCCACAGTTCCAGCTTGTGAACAACAACCCCAAAGCAGGACACTGCATCCCCATGCTTCACTGTGGGGGTGGAGTTGTGGTAATGTGCAGTGGTGATATTGTACTAAACACACCTGTCAGAATTGGGGCCATTGAGTACAACCATGGTACCATATTACCATAACACATTTTCCCACTTGCTTTTTGGAGACCTGATGTATTGTTGTCAGACTTTCAAAAGGCCTGGATATTGTTTGGTGGGAGGAACTTCTGACATCTTCCAACCCTACACTATAGGCAGGAGATATGGAGACCATGGAAAGTTATTGTGACATGTAGTACACATCCAGTACTTGCTGGAGATTCCTGCTACTCCTTCATTTTTGCTGTAGGGCTCCTGGTAGCCTCCCTGGCCAGTTTTGGTCTTGTATTCTCATAGACTTTGGTGGGATGTCCACTCCTTTGCAATGTCATTGTAGCCCCATATTTTCAACACCTTTTGATGATGGTCTGCACTGTGCTCCATGGTATGTGCAATGCTGTGGAAATGTGTGGGTACCCTTATCCAGGCTGATACATTTCAAACATGGGGTCCCTTAGCAGCTTTTCAACTCTATGTGAACCATGGCTGTTGCTGTAGCGGGCAACTGGGTATATGTTAGGATAATGCTGGTAGGACAGCTGACCATTAGTTGCTGTTAATCAAAGAGTCTCTGTAATTGATAGCTGTTGTGTACCCAATAAGATGTACTGCTGTAGTTATATTGAAAGCTGCCTCAACACAGTACTAGCTTCATCCTGTGCACACATATGCATCTAGGTTGTTGTACTATTTTTATGTGTCATTATTGTTCCCCTAACAGATTTGTTTGCTTTACAATTGAATTGTGCAGGTCATAGGTCACATGAAAGGTTGGCAGTATTCTGAACTTGTCTATTGTGCTCTCATTTTTGTATATCACACATACCTGGAATTCTAACAGGTGTGTACACCATTTATATCCACTGTATACTACTAATTTCTACAATATGACCCTAGTTTTGGGCCTTTGCCCCCCCCCATATTGTTGGTCTTTGTCCAGATGTCCTGCAATGACAGTTTGTGAGGTATGCTACAGATATGTGACATCTCCTGCAAATATGCCCCAGTTATGACCACCATGATGCAATGCAGTAAACACCACCACAGGTGAACATGCAGATATTGCCAAATGGCTGAGTGTAACAGCTGTGTGCATGGTCACATGCATTAACTTTAGCATGCCCGAGGTACTGGTCAGCCACAACTGGGAAACCCCATACTTACTGGGTTCAGGCTGCTGTCCCATGTGCAGACCAGAGGGACCTATGCAGTTGTAAGGGAGAGGTATTGTCAGCAGGTTCACGTTAGGCATTGGTGCAAGATGAATGCCACATTTCTGCATAGGTACAGAACACACTATGAAATTACACAATTTGCTGTCCTTCACCATAAATGTGCACTTGTGTGCATTACTACACCCCACCCACCAATCTACTTTGCACTGACATATGGATCTAGAGACTCTGTAGAAGACAGTTTAAATGCTACCTCATTACTTTGATGTGCACTTTGGCCTTACTTGGATGCTCCTTGCCTGTTGCCTGGGTGCCACCCACCTACACAACTGCTGTTTCCTATGTATGAGTTTGTGTGGGGGCTACCACAAAGTTGGCAAGGAGCTCCTCTGTCGCAGTAAGTGGGGCCTGTGTGGCTGGCCCCCCACCGGTAGCAGTACAGTTCCTCACTACAGCCACAGCCCTTTGCCGGGCACGACGTATCAGGTCAGTTGCTCTATGCCTGACCTGATCATATTTGCATCCATGGTGTCCCAACATGTTCATTCTGTGGATGATCTCATTCAACAGGGCAGTCCGCTCCTGCAGATTTTGCTGGTTACAGCCAGAAAGGATGGCATAGTTTAAGATTACAGCTTCTGTGATGGCTGCTGTCTCTGCATCAGTGTAAGGCATTTGCCACTGCATAGCACTTGGAAGACATACACAGGGAAACACATCACAGGACCTCAGACATTGCCCAGAGTTCTTTACAAAGCCAGCATATGCATATGGACTATTATTAGCCACCACTTACAAACACATCATACCTTTGTACCTGGCAGCACTGTATGAGCATGCATTGTACTCCTAGTCCTGATGTGTCATGTTCCCCCCAATGAGGGCCAGTACATTGCATAATCCACCATTCATCATCCACGTTTGTGTAGAGGGATGACAGTGGCTGTGTTCTTTGCAGATGGGATGTCAATGGTGCTCAGGGTTTGCTTGCATACAGTGTGTAATGGAGCTGGAAGCATATGCCTGGTTTCATGTAGGATGCAGACAGGAATGTTATTAGGCCCCAAGGGGACTTGCTTTTGTCAACTTTGATTATGCAGTCTGCACCTGATCTATGATGGTGAGGGGAGGGGTGCGCGTGCTGTGCATATCCACCTATACCGATTGTGATCCAGGATGGTGATGTTTGCCCTAAACCTGTCTGCAGCAGGTTGGCTGTAGCTATGGTGTGTGTGTATGTGCTGTGATTGACCACCATTACAGGGTGGGTTGGGTTGGTGCCTCTGAGACTGCAGGCACATGTGAAGATGGCCTTGTGATTGCCCTTAGTGGATATGTCCAATTTGTACTAATAGTTAGCCTTACAGTAATCCACCTGTGACCTATTATGCTCATTCAGACAAAGATTGACATGCCGCCCAGTTGGTGCCTGCTCCTTCTTTGTTCTGTACAACCAATATAGCACCACATTATGTACTTTGTGCAATGCTGCTGTCCAGCAAAGGGGTTTTCTCTACTTTGGTGGAGACAGGTTTTACAAGTACAGTTTTGCTGAGGCCATACAACTATGTGGGTGGCTATATATCTATTTGTAGTAGCATAGACACAGGGTCAGAACACAGTTCACCACCTCTACAATTTCAACATGATACTCATGCTTATTATTCTACCCATGTCTGTGTCAGGGCAATGACACCACCAGTAGCTGTAGAGGTGTAACTCTGTTGGATGCACAGAAACTAAGGTTACACACATGTACAACATGTACAGCTTATTCACCTGATGTTTTGCATCCCATGTCAGCTGTTGTGAGGCAGCCAAGTACACCTACCCGTAATAGCTGCTATACATTTTTGTTCTATGTCAGTATGGCACACTGTAATGACAGTCTTGCTGCTCAGTCAGTCATGTCAACCTGTTAGGGCAGGACATCTGTAGGACAACGCACATACATGGTGGGCTATGGGCCGCAATTAGTGACACTTTCTTCATACTGCTGTAACACACATATGTCATTTAATAGTGCAGTAGCCTTTACATTCACAGACATACCCTGGAGGATGTCTGATGCTCACATGGCAGGCAGAGAAGTGAAAGGCTAGGTGTGTGGTAGTGAGGGTTGGAATTGTTAATGTTGTGAGTATGACTGGTATGGGAACAGAGATAGCTGATATGCTGGACAGAAAAAAGGTGGCTATATAGTGTGTGTGCCAGAGACCAGATGGAAGGGGTGTACAGCTGTGTGTATCGGAGTCGGTACAAGTAGTTCTATCATGGTGAGTATGGGAGGGGAAATGGTGTAGGGGTTAACCTGAAGGAACATTATGCCAAGAGTGTCTGTGGAGGTGATAAGAGTGTCGGGTAGAGTGATGTTCAGGTGGCTGGGAATTGATGGTGTAATGTTGACAGTTGTTAGTGCATATACTCCACTAATTGCATGTGTGATGGATGAGACAGATGTACTTTGGTGTGGTTGGATGAAGCGGTGATGCCTGTACCCATGGGTGAGTGAGTGGTGATTAGAACAGATTCCAATGGGCACATTGGTGAGGGGGATAGAGGAGATGCAGAAGTGAGGTGTAGGTATGGTGTTAAGCAAAGGAATGCAGAAGGTGAGATGGTGGTGGAGTTTGCAACAGAGGTTGGACATAGGTGTGGTGAAAACATAGTATTACAAGACCAAGGGGGCATATGGTGACAAACAAGAGTGAAGGAAGATGCACACAGGTGGATTATCTCCTATGCAGGTGGGCCTGTTTGAAGGGGATTTGTAACTGTAAAGTGGTGACAGAGGAAAGTGTAGTTAGGTAGCATGGAAGGTTGGTTTGTCAGACGACGTTGGTGATCACAAAGAGGGGGAGGAATGTGAGGCCAGCACCACTGATAAAATGGTGGATACTGAGAAAGGGTGATTGTGAGGTTGAGTTCAGGGAAGAGTTAAGACAGGCAGTGGGTGGCAGTGAAGAGTTAGCAAATGTATGGGTAACTACATCTGCGCTAGTAAGGGAGATGAGTAGAACAGGGCTTGGTGTGACAGCTGCACAGGGGAGGGAGGACAAGGAGACCTGGTGGTGGCATGAGGAAGTACAGGGGAATATACTGAGAAATAAGTTGGCCAAGGAGAAGTGGGATTGTCAGACAGATGCAGAAAGTTGACAGGTGTATAGGGAGATGGGATGCATAGCAAAGAGAGTGGTGGCAAAGGCTGAAGATGGGGCATCTGAAGGGTTGTATGTTAGGCTGGACACCAAGGATGGAAAATAGGACCTGTACCAACTGGCTTGATAGAGGCATGTAGCTAGGAAGGATATGTAGCAGATAAGACTGAGAAAGGATAATGGTGGAATTGCACTCACTAGCAAGGAGAGTGTGTTGAGCAGGGGGAAACAGTACTTTGATGGGCTGTTGAATGAAGAGAATGAGAGAGTGAGAAGGTTGGATGATGTGGGTATGGTGAATCAGGATGTGCAACAGATTATCAAGGGGGAAGTAAGGATAGCTATGAAGAGGTTTAAGAATGGAAAGGCTATTGGTCCAGATGACATACCTGTGGAAGCATTAATGTGTTTATGACAAATGGCAGTGGTCTTTTTAACCAGATTGTTTACTGTAATCTAGGACAGTGAGATTATACGTGAGGAGTGAATAATGTGTTTGGGTACTGATTATGAGACTAAGGGTGGTGTGCAGAGCTATAGTAACTACAGAAGGATAACATTGATCAGTCACAGCATAAGGTAATGGTAAAGGGTGGTGGAAGCTAGGCTAAGATGGGAGGTGAGGATTACTGATCAACAGCATGATTTCATGCCAGGATAGAGCAGTACAGATGTGATGTTTGCTCTGAGAGTGTTGATGGGGACCTACAGAGAAGGTCAGATGTAGCTGCGTTGTGTCTTGGTGGATTTACAAACAGCATATGACAGGTTGCCTAGAGAGGAGTTGTGGCATTGTATGATGTGGTCAGGAGTGGTGGAGGAAGCTGTAAGAATGCTACAGGATATGTACAAGGCTAGTGTGACAGCAGTGAGTTCTGCATTGGGAGTGGCAGGTGTGTTTAAGGTGGAGGTGGGAGTACATCAGGAATCAGCTATGAGCGCTTTCTTATTTGCAGTGGTGGTGAACAGATTGACAGACATGATCAGACAGGATTCCCCCTGGACTGTACTTTTTAGAGATGACATTGTGGTCTGTAGTGAGAGTAGGTAATAGGTTGAGGAGACCCTGGTGAGGTATAGGTATGGTCTAGAGGGGGAGGAATGATGGTCAGCAGGACTAAGATAGAATATATGTGTGTGTATGGGAGGGAGGACGGAAGAATGGTGAGGATTAAGGGAGTGCAGTTTGTAAAGGTGGATAGGTGTAAATACTTGGGAACAACAGTTCAGAGTAATGGCGAGTGTGGGGGAGAGGTGACGACGTGAGTACGGGCAGGATATGGGTGGTGGGGAAGAGTGTCATGTGTGATTTGTGACAGACAAGTACCATTAAGAGTGATAGGGAAGGTCTACAAGAGGATAGTGAGACCAGCTATGTTATATGGGTTAGAGACATTGGCATTGGAAAAAGAGGCACAAGACAGAGCAGAGTTACCGATGGTATGATTTGCACTGGGTGTGGCCTAGCAGTGTCAGAGTTGGTATTGTGCAACACATACTCCAGTAGTGGTCATATGTGAGGCATCCTTTCCTGGGGTGACTCAGAACTCTGAGCTATGTTCTATGTCACTGCAGACAGACACAATTTCTAGGGCCATAGGTTTTGCTCAGCAATATATCAGTACAGCATGTGTTGTTGAGACATAATATTGTTTGAACTCCCTATTTTCCATGTTTACATGCCCCGCACTACATTCCATTACAGGCTTGAGTGTTTGACATAGCTGTGTTTATTTGTTTTCAGTTCAGTTGGTATACTCCATCAGTCTCAGTGTGTGTGTGTGTGTGTGTGTGTGTGTGTGTGTGTGTGTGTGTGTGTGTGTGTGTGTGTGTGTGTGTGTGTGTGTGTGTGTGTGTGTGTGTGTGTGTGTGTGTGTGTGTGTGTGTGTGTGTGTGTGTGTATGTGTGTATGTGTGTGTGTCTGTCTGTCTGTTCATTTGTTTCTGTGTGTGTGTGTGTGTGTGTGTGTGTGTGTGTGTGTGTGTGTGTGTGTGTGTGCGTGTGTGTGTGTGTCTCTCTCTCTGAGACAGATGTAGGATATACATTTTTTGTACAGGCAGCATCTTGCCTTTAGTAGTAATGCTCATAAGCAGCTGATGGCCTGTGCAGCACTTGGAGTCCCCCACTTGCTAATTGCATGTGGAACAGCTGTGGTATCATTCCCATACCCAATACCATGGAAACACACTCCTATAACTGAGTACTTCAAGTGGGCATTGCCCCTTTTCCTTGCCTGGGAGGAGTACTTCATGGAGGTGTGTGTGTGAAACAGCATCACAGAGTGTAGCTGGGAATACCTCTTATGACAAAAACTATGGAGACAGCCCAACAAACTAGGGGAGAATGTTCCAGACATAGGGACAGAATGTAAGTACTGCTGTTATACAGTTGAACTATTGCTACTTTGACAGGGTTTGTATGGGTATGGCTGCTCTGCATGAATTTAAGTCTGATAGTGTTATGTGATTGGCATAACTTCCAAATGCAAGGCTATCCACAGACTGGTCCAAGTTTGGACTCTTATATTTGGTGTGTTACTCACACATTGTTTGGCCTTAGCAATTCAGTAGCATACTCTGAGGATTGCAGTCAGTAAATGGTAACATCCATGTGTATTTCTGACTTCATATCCCTCAGAACAGATATGTTACAACAACCCTGTTACAATAGCAACTTTCTCAGTTTATGACAGCAATATGTCAATAATGACCCTGTGTTTGGGCTTCTACCCCCAAATATGTCAGGGTTTGTCCAGATGTCATGCTGTAAGTGGTGTATAGGTGTAGTATATCATTATATAGTGACTTCATTCCAGATATCATCCCAGTGATGTATCAGACTGCCAGGCATTTTACGTGTAGAAGGCCTTATATGTGAGGATGAAGCCTGGGCATTCTGTGGGAGTCTATATAGTTGAGAGGACTGTGTATTTCTGGCAATTGTTGACAGACTGTCCGTACTGTCTAGCATTGTATTGTGAATGTGTTATTTGGCCTGTGTAGCGGGGTAAATGTAAGTGTTGAGGGTCCTTTTCTATCTGACTTTGCATGCTGCTCCAGCTTCTGGTGCTCTATCAGCTGTATATGTTTGTAGGCGCAGACTGAGACATGTACCATACCACAGTCAGGCATCAGACTACACTGTGATTTGGGCCAGTATATATAGGGATAGTGTATGAGTGGTAAACATGCTGATGATTTTGTTTATGCAGTCCATATACTCTACTGTTCCTGTGGCTTACCAGTATGTAACTTTGAATGTGGTTCTGGGTATGCACTTTCATGCTGGTGTCTGTTGGTCAGTGCTGTTGCATCCCTGTAGTGCCTGATATATTTGCAATTACATGTGTATTCTCCCATAGCAAAACAGGGTTTCTGTTGTGTCAGTCCTCCTGTAGTTTAGACAGTACTTGGTGACAAACCTAACAGCTAAGTGTAGTTTCCATACTGTGATGTTATATCCCGATATATATCAGATGTACTGTTGCCTGGCCCCCATACATGTTGCGTATGTCTGACACATCAGTGGGATGATGTGAAGATGTATGTTATTGAGTAGTAGGGAGTAATTTGGTTTTGGACTTGGGCTATTCCAGTCAATATATGGTACAACATTTATTTATTTATTTATTTATTGAAATTTGTTAACCGGGTTGGTCCAACTGGGTTAGGAGCCCATTTTCAGTGGAAACCCGAGGAGAAAAGCTCCAATTACATGCAGATTAAGTATACATAACAGTTTAACATGCATAATAGTATAGTGTACAATTTAAAAACAATCCATTAAATTGGCAACAACATTACAAGTTCACTTAAATTCAGACATTTCAAAAGAAAATATATATATAATTATACTGGAGTGTGTACTACAGAGTAGAATTGGGTTTAGGTAGGGTCATGGCAAGTACAACTTTTCATTCACATAAAGTGAAGATTGAGTTCTTTCTTAAATTGTAAAGGGTGTGTTATGGAGCGTAATTGGGATGGGAGATTATTCCATGCCTGGGATAGGGTGGATTTATAAAGTAATCTACCAATAGATTTTTTTTGGTTGGTAGATGTCAAGGAATTGTTGGTTAGAGGTATGAAGTGTGCGAGTTGGGGTCTAGGTGGAAATCAAGGAGGACAGGGCAGGGTAGGTTAATGGTTTATACAGTATGGAGTGGATAATTTGAAACTGAGCTAGAAGAAGTTGTTGTCAGACTTCTAGCCATTGTAGTGAGTTGAGTGAGAGGCAGTGAGGGTGTTACTGCATCAACTGTGTCACCTTATCTACTCCAGTATTTGGCATATGTTCTGAGTTTCATGGCTTTACCCCCCCGGTCAGGCTTGGTTCAGATTTGTTGCACTACGGGGTTCTGAGCATACCTCTCAACTGGTCAGATAGTTTCAGACTGTCCAGGATTATTGCTCATACTTATGTTCTGTTCCACAGAATCATTGTTTTCATTTCTGTGGTAGATTGATGTGATGATGTGAGGATTTCTGTCTGAAATGATGACATACATTTCAGTTTCAGCACTCACATCCTTCTGGACATGTATGCTGACACAAACCCTGTTACTGTAGGAACATTCTGCATTTATAACTGCAGTATGTAGATTATGTCTCTCTTCTTGAACCATTGTCCCTCCATTTTGACAGCCTTTGTTCAGAATTATTGCACTAAGAGGTGTAGAGGTATGGTGGTGGGTATGACTCCACTACATGTTATGGGCATATATAAAATTTCTTTTAGATATATCTGTACTGATATATATATATATATATATATATATATATATATATATATATATATATATATGTATGTATATATATTCCTTTTTTGATATATATACATATGTTTATATAGCAATATATATATATATATATATATATATATATATACATATATATATATATATATATATATATATACATATATATATATATATGTATATATTTTATACATATTTGTTTTATATGTATAGCTCCATATATCTGATGTATATACTTTTTAATATTTATCTATCACAGTACACATCTATATGTGTATATTTATATATACTGAACATGAATTATTCCACAGTGTCTGTTCCCTACTATTCTATACCTGTATTGAATTATATATTTGAAAAAACAGCATTTATTATTATATTTCAGATGGTGTAGTGATAAATTGTTTTGAGTATGGTATACAGGGTCCTGTGTTCAAGCCTTGGTGGGGCTGACTATTTTGTTGGTGGGCAGAATAGTGGCTGATGGAGACAGGGTGATTAAGGCAGGTTTAAGCAGTTGTAAGCAGGTTTGCACAATGGTAAGTGATGCCAACACACGGTTAAATGGGAAAATGCTTAATCTGTGTAGGCATCGCTTAGCATTGTGCAAACCCGCTTACTGCTGCTTACTGCAGCTTACTCCCACTTACTCTGCACTAATTTTTTTAAAAGAAAGGAAAAAACGGGTGATGAGAAAGTGGTGAAAAAGGGGGCACATAGAGGGAAAAACAATATGACAGATAGCTAGAGTTGTGCACGAAGGGTGTAGGGAAGGTCCATAGCTGTCCATTTATGATACAGCAACAGTTGTGCATTTGTACATAATTTGGAGGTGAATTTGGACACTCAAACCCCTGAGAGAGGGGTGAGGACAACAGTAATGTGTTGTTAAGCCAATTATACCAGATTACATGTGTCCAGTGGACGTGTGTGAAAAATGGACAGCTATGTATGGGAAGACATTTTTTTGTAGGAACAGATTGCCTTTTTTTAATAAGGTGAGAGTGTGATAGGGAAGGATAGTAGGTATATTTGGGAGGTAGGTTGGGTAGGAAGACAGAAAGACAGCAGACAGGTGTGGTATACGACACATGTGGGGGGGTAAACACCTTGGATGGGGAGGGTGGTTGGGAATCGGACACCCACGAGCCCCCAGCTGGATACAGTGGGACTGAGGTCCCTACCCATGGGCAGTCAGCACTGCACCTTCACGGCCCCAAAGGTGGCTGTGCTGGGGGCTGAAGAGGAGTGGCAGGCTGACCCTCAAGATGCACCACATGGCCCTCAAGCTGGCATAGCAGATCTCCAAACTCCTTTCTAAGCTCGCTACGCACCAGTCCCTGAACCTGACGATGGGTGACAGTGTCCTGTCTGTGCCCACTCCCAGAGGGGGGATGGCCCCCATCCCTGAGGCATTTCTACCCAAAGATGGTGCAGGACCAGTGGACAAGGAGGTCCCAGGTTCGGTCCCAGATGTGCTGGAGCCTGGTGCCATGGCCAGTTGAGGTGGGACAGGTGGATTCACTGCGATCAGCTTTTCCAGATGTGCTATGGTGTTGCAGTTTTATAACATATGTTGGTTAGTCATGAAAGACACATTCCAGGATTAGTTATAACAGCATGCATAGGTATTTCAGTTAACCCAAAACAACAGATTTGGAACAGTTGCATAGCAAACAGAACACATGCATATATGGAGCCACAGTGGGCATTATAACAGCATGCAGGTTACATTGATAGCAACAGGCCACCAATGATAGTATTTCAACAGGGAACATTAATAGTCAAACATTTAAATATTTGTAGAACAATATGACACATGCCTCAAAAGTAGGTTTGGTGAAAAACATACCCATTGATTTATGTGTTTAGATTATTGGTGCAGCTAGAGGGGGGTAGAGAGAGAGATGTCAGTTAACAACTGTATATGCTTCAATTGCTCACAACGTTAATGATCAGTGCTCTAATCATTACTGTCTAGGTATTACCTCACTTTACATCAACCTATGGCCTTGGGTTGTGCAGTGGTATGTTTGTACACAGTGTATAATTACAACCTTCTTACAGCTAATTTATACCTTTTCTTACCTGACAGACCTATGGAGGAAGTTTCTATTAACACTACCTGACTGTTTCTACCCATATTAACATAGTCAGAGTTACATATGTGCACTCATACTGTGTGTGTGTGTGTGTGTGTGTGTGTGTGTGTGTGTGTGTGTGTGTGTGTGTGTGTGTGTGTGTGTGTATATGTGTGTGTGTGTGCTACTGCCATACTCTGCCTTGATTTCTATTGGTCACTCTGGGTATGGGTGGCAGTGACCACTAGCTGTGACAGTGTGACACTTGAGGGACATTTCTTGGAGGAGACTACATGGTATATGTACTTACCTTGCTGTCATTTGCAGCCTTGGGGTTGGACAGTGGGTGTTGCACACAGTGTATAAGTAGAGCCTTCTTACATCTAAGATATACCTTTTCTTACCTTGCAGACCTGTGGAGGAAATTTCTGTTAACACTACCTGACTGTTTCTACACATATTCACATATTCCTGGGTGAAATTATGCATACAGCTTACTACCACTCCCGAGATTCGAACCGTTCCTGTTTGTGCAAAAAAATACAACAAAGCTTGTGTTTCATCAGAATGAGATATTGAGAAACTTCTGTCTTTTTTTTACTGTTTTCTCCTTAATACTCTCTTGGTTGTACAATCTGACCTTGTAATTCTGACATTCATGCATGGCAGATAGTTCTTATACTATGTATTCATACCTTGACATAGCATAGTCTGGAACACACTGGTTAACATAACATTACTATTCAGGTATCAGATCTTGGTTCATGGAACATTTCATATAGTTAATCTACAGTATTACAACTCAACAATCTTTGTCAGATGAGCCTTGATTATTTAATGCTTTCAGAGCTATAGTTGCTGTGTAGAAACTGTACACATTTCGATTTATACCACCACATACCAAAGTAAACACAACCATTCTAGGGTTTTGACTTTTAATGACACTTTTATTGATATATACCCTGTACATCACTATTACTCTGCTAATGTCTCATTTATTCAGTACAAACCACACCCATTTTAAATATTGACAGGTGACATTCTACTCCTTTCTATTTATTTGCCCTGAATACTACAAGCTACATTTGTACTCACCAGCCTCGTGACACAGCCTTAACAGCCTGCTTGCATGGGCATCCATGTTCACAGCCCTCTCATCTGCAGCTGCACAGGAGATAGAGAAACATTTATGCATACTATCCATCACATACACACAGCTGGGACATTCTTTGCCCATGCATCTTAGACCCACTGGTCCAAGAACTCTCTCCTCCTATGCGTCAAGTCAGAAAAATGGTACCAGACCTACTCACCAGTCTGAGGGATTCCAGTGGCACTGGTGAGATCACATGTGAGATGGTCCTAGGCCTCTGATTTGTATTGGGAGCCCTGGTACTGCTCCTACAGCAGTCTCCCTTCATGGTCTTGTACTAGGAGTCCAAACATGACCCTGGACTCCTGAATGCCCCAGCACTGCGCCCAAAAGCGCACACCTTCACCAACACCAGCCATAGTGCCTGCAGTGATCAGCTACAACTGGTTATGGTTGTATTCCAGCCTGCAGGGTTTAAATAGGCTGATTTCCTCCCCTTTGCAGTGATTGAATGGTTTTGAATGTGCTGAGCTAAGCTAAGTGATGGACAAACCCACTGAGCTAAGGTAAGCATTGCTTAAAGGGGTAGATGCTAAGCACTGCTTACTAATGCACACATCTGCTTAGCTATGCTAATTATTGCTTAGCATTTACATTTAAGCAATGCTTACACCTACTAAGCAGGGCTGGGCACAACCTAGAATTGTTCAGCTTTCATTTTATGCACTATCAGGATTGTGGGATTCATTCCTCATTAATGACATGTTATGATATGTATGTTGACCTTCCATAACATACCCTTATGTGCTTTCATGACATTACATTTTGTGTTACTATACTGTATGGGACACTTGTGTTTATATAGGTGTTTCACAACTTTATTACACTGACACCTCACATTTGGACCTACTACGCTACTCTGGTTGACAAATATGTTATTTACTACCTAATTATAAAAAAAAAATAATTAGTACTGCTTTCACCTATAAAATCAAAATGTCTTCAGTGGGGATTGAACAGTGAATAACTGCATTAAAAAGCAGATGTTCTAACCACTGCACTATCGCACATTGCAAACTTGGGCTGTATATTTCTATTTAGCTCCTTGTGATATGTAAGTTAGGCTGAACATAGCAGCACAATGCGCACACCTACTCTGCTATGCTTAAACTTTATTGCTGACAGAAAAAATAAATAAATACATGTTTTATTTGTATTTACTGTAGGAGTACGCACATTGCTTTCTGCAAATTCGGGCAGGACATCTGGACACCTACATAATACATGGCGGAATTGGTTTAAATGTCCCTCGCAGGAACATGCTTACTTATTTGGTATGCCAGCATGTACACTGGCATACCATTCTAGACATTATCTGTGCTGGACCATTGTGGTGGGGGGGTGCTTTTGTGTTACTTTACTTATTTTGTCCACGGACACTGTTATGTTGATATAACAGTGTCCACAGACACTGTAGATGCTTTAGAATTGCCGTATGGCAATTCTGGAGTGCAGGGGGTGTGTGTACTGTGCAAGCAATGCTCGGACACACCTACTGCACTCATACATGGATCATGTCCATGTAGATAACACAGCAGGGCACCTTCATTAATATGCAAGGCGCGCTGTTGTTCTACATAGGCACGATCCGCTCCATGCAGGAATAGCACTATTCTTGCACGAAGTTTAATAAATCCAGGGGATTATTTTTAGAAAAACATAAATTAAGCAAAATAATCTTGTTGTGTAGTATAAATGTATCAATTGTATCTGGCTCAGTAAATATAGCATTTATATATAAGGTATTATATTAATATAGGATTTCCAGTGTTTTATAGGCAGAAATGTAGAGG
>NC_056738.1:13468301-13473301 GCF_019279795.1 Protopterus annectens | reverse complement strand
CTTGGTTAGCCATAGTCCTCTGTGTTTGCCTGTACTTCTGAGAAGTGTATGCCGAACAGTAGGGGTCCCAGGACCAAGCCTTGTGGGACACCACTTGTGACTGATTTAGAGTCAGACCTGGAGCCCGCTATTCTTACCGAGTGAGTTCTGTCTGTAAGCCAATTGGCAACCCATCTCATGACATAGGGGTTTATGTTCAGGCTGGTGAGTTTTTCTGTAATACCCGAGTGGGGAATGGTGTCAAAAGCCTTGGCGAGGTCAATGTAAGCTGTGTGAACCACCTTTCCCTCGTCTATGGCCTTGTTGACTGGCTTGAAGAAGTCAACCAGGTTTAGTAGGCATGATCTGCCCTTAACAAAGCCAAACTGGGTCGGGTCAAGTGTTTGGAGGTTCCCAGTGTCTTTGTTAATGAGTTCCATGATGATGCGCTCCATAGCCTTGCAGACCAGGCTAGTCAGGCTTATGGGGCGATAGTTACCAGGGTCAGTTGTGGCCCCCCCTTTGTGGAGAAAGATAACTGTTGCTGTGCATCATTCTATGGGCATATAGCCTGTGGAGAGGCTGAGGTTGAACATCATGTTTAGGTGGGGGTTAGTTCGTTCTGCAGTTCATGCAAGATGCAGCCTGGGACACCATCTGGTCCCATTGATGCTGTGTTTTTGGCTTTTAAAAGGGCTGTTTTCACCTGTACATCTGTGATTTTTGAGACACTACACATTTCCGTTATTGTTGTGGGCCCCTTTTGGAGGTGAGAGGGGTGTGAAGTTTGCATTGAATCTTTCTGCCAGGATGTTGGCAATATCAGTAGGTTCAGTATATTTTGTGCTATTTTGCACTAGTTCAGTGCATATCTGTGAGTTGCCACTTTGATTCTTAACAGAGCTAAAGAAGGCTTTGTGGTTATCTTTTGAATCCTTTGCTATTTTTCTTTCGAAGTTAGCCTTGGATGATTTCATGAGGGACCTTAGTTTCTTACTGATACTGATCAGGGATGTCTTTCCTTCTTGGGATTTGCTTTTTTCCTGTACTAGTTTCTTCCTTATATTGTATAGCCTGTTTATTGCAGAGGTCCACCAAACTTGTTTCCTTCTCTTAGACAAGTGATTTTTGGTTTTGCTAGGGATGGCATGATCCATGCATCCTTGTAGGTGCTCATAGAGTGCATTTGTAAAGGTTTCTGCATCTTGGGCAGCATTATCCTTTAGTGTTGGGGCTGTGAAACTTGCCACCTCTGTCTTAAGTAAGGTGAAGTTTGCTTTAGAAAAGTTTTTTACCGTGGTTTCCTTAGTTGGGGGTGGTGGTGGGGTGTGGACATCCAGAGTGATTAGTTTATGGTCTGATCTAACCAGTGATGGGTTGACCTCTGGTGTGGAACACCTGTCACCCATGTTGGTGATGACCAGGTCCAATATGTTTTCACCTCTGGTAGGGGAGTTTACCAGCTGATCCAGGGCATTTGAGTTGATGAATTCCAGGAAGCGCTGGACCTGGGAATTTGTACTCAAGTAGTTTTCCCAGTGAATGGTAGGGTAATTGAAATTGCACAATATCAGGGTGTTCTGTAAGACTTTCATGTTTTCCAGTGTCTCCAGAAAGTTGGAGTGGTGGTCCTGGGTCATGGAGGGTGATCTGTAGCAGGCCACAATTTACATTGCATTTCTGTCCAATGTTAGTTGCACATGGATGATCTCAGAGGTATCATGCTGTGCCACTAACCTGGAGGTGTAGGTATCCTTGATGAATATGGATACACCCCCTCCTTTTGTCTTTCGGTCAGTGTTCTGTGGCCGAAACATGTGGTATGAGTTGTAGCCCGGTAGTGCTGGGTTGCTCTATGGAGCCTTGAACCAGGTTTCAGTTACTGCACAGATGTCGACGTTCTCCATACTGAGGAGTGCTTCGAGCACATGCATTTTGAGATTTAAACTCCTGGCGTTGAGTAGCATAACCCTCAGTTTTTTTGTTAATTGTGCTGTTTACGGAGGTGGGTTTGACTTTTGAGCCTTGCCTAAAAAAGGCACTATGGGGGCAGCAAGAGCCTTGGCCAGTATTCAAAAACCTAGGGGTGACAGGTGAAAGCCATTTCTTGTGAAGCAACGCGGCTTGTCGAACATGTCGTCCCAGGCTGACAGACACTGGATCTCCTTTGAATGACACAGGAAGCTTAGCCAATTGTTGAAATTGATCATTTTTTCTTTATACTGAGGTATCATACTTGGTGAGGGCAGGATGCTACTTAGGGTCAGGGTCATACCAGCCTGTGCTACATGATCAGAGAGCTCTTCCATGTCTCTTTTCATGTAGTCCAGGGAGGTGCATCTCAGGTCATTCACATCAACATGAACAATGACAGAGTCATATTTGTACTTGTTCTGGAGTGACCCGAGTGCTTGGGCTATGTGGTGGATTCTGGCTCCTGACAGGCAGCTAACAGTAACCTTCTGCTTGTCCAGCCTAGTGAGTGGGACGTCAGTGTGCCTGACTATAGAGTCACCTATTACTAGTGTGTTAGGTATGTTATTTCACCTTAAGGGCTGTGATTGTGTGGCACACTGATTTTGTGTTTTATGTGTTGTCTGGTTTGTGACGGGAAGTGCAGGTTTTTTTGGTGTCTGCTTTGGAGGTCTCTGATGCTTTTGCAGGTTTTTATTTAGAGCGTCCGAGTATGATTTTGTGTATTTATGTGTATTTTTTGCCAGTGCTGTTTTTGTATATCTGTGTGTGGCTGGAGTCGTGGTGCAAGTGTTAACCTTCTCCTCTTGACTGTCTGTGCCAGTCTTGGGTAGAGACAGCTTAGCTTCCAGTTTGGCTGTATAATTGCATCTCTCGCATATGCTAGTGTTTTGTGGTAGGAGGAGAGGGTTGTCTGTGTACATGAGGCAGTTGTAACATTGCCTCAAGATACCCAGTTTCACCAGCTGGACTGGAGAGTGCACCTGAAGTTGCCCTTTGGTCATGCCTGAATAGTAGGGTGAGCTGTTTAGTCGCTTGGTTGGTGAGGGGTGAATAAAGAGTCTTGCCCTGCTGGGCAATCAGTGTCAGGGTGTATTAGTGCTTGCTATTAGGTTTGAACTAGTGCTGGGCTGTAAGATGCTTTTTGAATGATTAGGTTGACAGTTAGACTAGTTTCAAGGGAAAAACTGAAGAGGAGACTTAGTGGAGCCAGGAGTAATTTAACCATAGCTAACTGGCACTGCCTTGTGCGCAAAACCGTGCAAACGCAGTTTTTATAGTAGGGAAATAAAAGAGATAGAAATTAGCCCAAAATGGCCAATAAACTACTAACTTCTGGGCTGGAACCACTCCTCCAGGGACAGATAGGTTGCTCAAAGCTCCCCTCTCTCACAGGTGAACAGAGAAACTTCCTTCTATCCAAATAAGGTATGGGCATCTCAGAAACTAGTATCACAGCCCTGAATTCAGCACTAGCCTGAAAACTGGACTATACTAGCTTAGAAAGGTGGGAAACAAGGAATTTTTTTTGTTTTTTTTTTGTTTTTTTTGAAAAGATAAGGCAAAAACAGTAAAAATACACTTAAACAGCTTTAAATGACTACAAACGATCAGAAAAGGCTATCGCACTTTAGTGTGTAGCCTACAACAGTTAAACAATTTATTTAAACAAAAAACTTTTTAAAAGTGCAGGCAGTCAAATAAGTATAATATGTGAAAAAAACAAGCTTTTAAATCACAATAAACACTGGAAAATCTGTGTTTAGGCAGAAAACAGTTAAGTACAGCAAGAAAGTACAGAAAACTGATACTTAATCACTCCAAAGTCTCTCTTGTAAGCTAGAAGGCTTGTATCAGTTTAAGGCTTTCTAGTACTACTCAGTAGGTTAGTTACAGGAAAGATGGGAAACAAGCGCAGATGTGGTCTTTTAAACCAGAAAGTTGAAAGAGACAAACTGTCCAAATGGTCAATAAACTACAATTTCTGGGCCAAGAACCTCTCCTCTCGTGGTAGACAGGCTACCTAGTGCTTACCACTCCCACTGATAAGCTAGAAGGCTTTCCTCCAACACAAAAAGGCTTGTGGGTCTCAGAAGCTTACCAACAGTCCTGGATACAGCAACTCTGTATCTGGACTAGGCTAGTTACAGGAAAGGTGGGAAACAAGCGCAAGTGCGACTTTTAAACCAGAATGTTGAAAGAGATGGAAAAAAAAACTGCCCAAATGGCCAATAGCTACAATTTCTGGGCCAGGAACCACTCCTCTTGTGGTAGATAGGCTACCTAATGCTTACCACTCCCACTGATAAGCTAGAAGGCTTCCCTCCAACACAGAAAGGGTTGGGGGACTCAGAAGCTTACAAAGAGTCCTGGATACAGCAAATCTGTACCTGGACTTGACTAGTTAAATTAGTTTGATGACTAAATCAATGTAGTATTGCTTTGTCAAACCTTGGGGTGGACCACTGTCATAGGACCGGTCATTTATTTGCATTTTGTTTACCGGGAAAGTCCACTGGGCCATAGAGAACCCATTTTCAGTGCTGGCCCGGGGTGAAAAGTTCCATAATACAAAATTTTAACAGTATAAATTGCAAGAATTTATGCAAAATACATAGTAAAAAAGAATAGTATAAGCTGTGCAGAGTAGAATGGAAATTTTAACAGTGTAAATCTCCATAATACAACATTTTAACAGTATAAATTATAAGAATTCATGCAAAATACATAGAAAAAATAATAATATAAGCTGTACACAGAAGAGAATAAAAACTGCAGAATACAACATTTTAACAGTTAAAATACAATATTTGAGTTGCTGGAATGAATTTATACAAAGTATACAAGTAAACAAAAAAAGAAATAGTATAAACTGTGCAGACAAGAGAAAAGTAAAGAATTATACAAATACACAGTAAAAATCAGTAATGGTATAATATGTGAAGTCAAAGTTTCAAGTAAGCATTTACATTAGTAATTGTAATTAATTCATTACTGGAGGTAGAACACACATTTTGAACTTGCAGGATCTACATCTGATCTTCCTG
>NC_056738.1:13343301-13463301 GCF_019279795.1 Protopterus annectens | reverse complement strand
AATGCAAATAAATAAATAAATACATAAATGTGGTGCTAAATCTCTGTATGTGTTTTGGTGCTAGCTTACTTTATGTGGTTGTCAGATTTCATGACATTATCTATGATGACACCCAAGAGCTTGATATGAGTTATGTGTCTTCGCTGTTTTCCTCACTGTTGTGTGGTCTTGGAGTTGGAATATATAATTAGCAGGAAGTGTGGAGGTACAGCCCCCTACATGGACTGCAGGGGGGCTTGCCCCCCCACAAAAACTGCTTTATTTATTATTTTTTTGTCATATTGAGTTTTGGATTAAGTGATTTTTAGATGTACTGAATTTAGATTAAGTGATTTTACAAGTATCAATATAGAGCATACATATATAACTGTTTTGCTTAATTTCTTTGGCAGACCCAAATGTCAATGATCATAATGTCGAAAGCAAAACATTGACACTGCTATGCATGCAGCAAACAATAACCCTAGTGCATACAAAAACAAAAGTAATAAAGGAATAAAACATTGTTTTTTCGTATCCCCCCCCCCCTGCAAATTACTTATACTAACATTGAGATTGCAAAATGGCGGGGAAAGTTCATTTCAACTCTTTTTTTGTTGACCAAAAGTAGATTTGACTAAATTCAACTCCTTCATATGCATATATAAATATATATGTAAACACCCACATAGATATATAGCTATAGATACAGACATATTGACATCTGCTGTGTGTGCAAGGGAAAATAACAGAAGATGAGGTAGGGTTCTATATGTGTCATTATCCAAGAATAACTAAACTTGACATAGCTATTAGGACCATCTTCAACAGATGCAAAAAGTCTGTGGAAAGTGCTATGTACTGAACTTAAAGTCCGTACTTTGGCAAATAATGTAGCAGTCTACAAAAATCTAAACAAAAACTGAGTGATAAGTCTTGTTGCCTAGAAACATTTAGGTAGCTAATGAAGGATAAAGAAGAAATCATGTATTGTTACTACAATGCAATAAATCTGGAGTTCTGGAGGCATGCTGTGATGCATGCACTGAGTTACATGAGTGAGATCAGCTGTGTCCCATGGGGAAGTCTAAATTATTTTAAGCATGATATTAAAACAGGGAAATGACTTAATAATACTGTTTCTAACACCTCGGGAGCAGCTGTTTGATGTAAATAAGATGATTTCACTCTCTATTTTGCAGCTCTAAACTACCTTTGCGACTATCATATGCATAATTGTGAAGCATGGTGGTAGAGTCAGCACCTATAATGGAAGCGCTACAGGCCATACTTCAGTTTCAGCCCTTCCCAATATTAGGAAGAATACCGCCATGGACATTCAAAATATTAAGACAGTTACCTTGAATCATGATGCACAATTGCAAGCTACTAATGGAGATATGCAACTGCATCAAAAGAAAATTGTGGCACAGAAAGCCATTGTATAAACCTTCTCCTAGGACCTGCAGATTTTGCAAACACATGCCCAACAGCTGGAACTCAAGGTAGAAGACCTAGAAATTGGGCATACTGAAATAATGTGTGCTTTATAGTGTGCCAGAACAGGTGGGAGGTGGGGATCCTATACAATTTATCCAATCTGAATTGGAAAAAAATATTGGGTGCTGACTCAACTCCTATCATAGAGCAAGCCAGCTGCATCAAAATGGCAAATGGCTTAATAATCCACATCATTTTTTAATCAAATGTTTACATTACCTTGACTGGGAGAGGATCCCACATAAAGCATATGAACTGGGGAATAATTTTAGGCTTTGAGATCATCAGGTACAAGCAGCACCAAATTACAGCACCTAATTGTACTTAAAAAGGAAATATTTAGCTCCCTTTCTATGCAAATGTCATGAGTTGGCCACAATCACATCCTGCCGCATTAGGGTTATCCAAGGGAAGCCTACACGTTTTCTTTCTGGATTGTGTCAATAGAAGGATCATGGAGGGACCAGGTCTCCTCTAATGAAGCTGAAATTACTTTATCCACATTAATGTCATTGCAGCTGTCAACATTATTTATAATGTACATCAAGAGGCACCATTTTCTTAAGTAGCTAATGGGGCTACAGCAATATTAATGTTGTCTACATTGTTGCTGGGAATACTCAGAATCATATAGTTAGTCTTTTAGATATCTGCAACTGGTTTTGCATAACTGCTTCCAAGTTTAACATTTTTTTCTGTGTTTAATTAATAACGTTGTTAGTCAACTAAGGCTATGGCCTGGTGGCTGGTCTTGATAATTGAACAGCATTTAACTGGCAGACATTGGCAACCTCCTACTAGCCTATTTGTAAGTGTACTGCTCTCAGGAATTTCCCAGCATATAGGGAGAGGGTCTGTAATCAAAGGCATAATCCTTTATGTAGCACCCAATTTCCTGTTTGTCTAGCTTGAAATGGTCTTCAGTAGAGGAGTGGTAAAAGCCATTTCATTTTCTTATTAATCCTAGTGTGAAATGCAAGTGAGGTTTCTATATCTCCATCTCTACCTAGCCTACTGTTGGTTGGTTATTCTAGGCAATAGCAATACAGTTTGGTCTAGTCTGTTATGAATCTTACCTTGAGATTCAATAAACTCTGTGTAGGCTTCGCGCTAAGTCTACACAGAGTTATATGTTTTCCAGATGAGTAGCAGTGCTAATTGCATATGCATGCCACACATCATGCTTACACGAATACAGATGAAGTTTCATGGCCAGCAACAGTATTGCCAGCCAGGAAACCACGTAAAGCAGCACAAATGCATATAGAACATGCAGACACGTTTACCTATGGGCAAACTTGTTCTGAGAAATTGCGCAGACAGCCACAGTGATCACTAGGGCTAAAATTGCTGCACTGACAGCAGTAGTAACACATTACAGAAAAGTGTACTCTGTGCAATGTACACTGCAACATGTGTTTGGCATTCTTTAATAAAGTACTTGTGATGATTATCAAGGGTACATAGAATGCATTATAAATACACTAGTCTGGGGAAGTGTGCATATTGGAAAAGGCCACAGACATGAATGTTAGGAATGAAGAAATAGGAAGAGGGCATGTGATACATGGTAATGTATACCACATAAGGGCATGTCAATGTACGTACACTCCAAAGACAATCCAGTAACATAACATTAAGCACATATTTACTGCTGTTTATACAGCCTGTGCGAGTATATTTATATCATCACACATTATAGTATATGTTATGTGACTGTCACACAAGGTTACATATCAATGGAGATGATTAGTTATGATATAAATACCCTGACATGATGGCTGGAGAAGACATTTAGCAAGGACGGTATGTACAATAGGGGCATGTGCATATTGTGAAGGTGTGCCAGATGAGTTGCTTGAATATGATTGAAATGTAAGCTTAGATCTCAACCAATCAGGGACACATAGCAATAGGCCCATGGATAACATTAGACAGAAGCAGCAACAATCATGGACAATTTTAAATTAATACCAGCATTAATCTGTGACATAAAATATGTGATTCTAAGGTATTATATGTGTACTGCAGGAACTTGTACAACTGTATTGATTTCTCAGTAATCTATAAGGGGAATTCAACACATCTTCCTCAAAAATTACAACTTTTTGGAGGTGTTAAGAAGGACAGTGTTATACCTGTACTCCCGCCCAGATAATTGGTTTCCATGACACATAAGGCACAATCCACACTTTCAAGAATGTAATCCATGCCGTCAATGTTGTCAATGAGCTGTGCATTTGCTGGGTGCATCACAGGAAGACGTATCACACCTGCATCTTATAGAACACCTTGAAGGGAAGTCTGCACTGTCTACTCCTAATGGCTATACATCACAAAGAATACTTATGTATGGCTGACAAGATGTGTGGGAGCTCACACACATCTTTTCAGCCATACAAGATGCGTGGGAGCTCACTGTGCAACAAGTGATACACTTGAGTAAAGCATCCTTGGATTACATAGGTATTAGCCATATGGATAACAACACTTAAAAAACAACAGACTATTATGAGTGAATTTCCTACACACAGCTGTGTATTGCATGCATCTGACACATGTAATAGCAATGGATATTGTCTGCAGCATCTGCAAATGATGTGTGAATTGAGAAGTGAGCTGTCATAATAAATGGTACAGCACTATATTGCTTTACCAGAGAAACAACTTTACATCAGGAAAGCAAATCATGTGCATACAAACAATTCCAAATTCCACTACAATAATAAAAAGACATAATACACTTGTACACTCTCATTTGTTTCTACATGTGTGGCTTACATGTTTAGTGCAAAGAGTGATCACACAACCATTTATGACTGTGTTTTCACCAGTGCAGCTCTTTTTCTCTTTTTATTGTGTCTATTCTTCTCTTATCTGTGCTGTACTGTCAGACATGCCACCTATAGTACATTTTTTATTATTGTCCTTTAAATGTATGATGCAAATGCATGACAGTGAAAAGCATTTTTCAGCAAAGACAGGACTGTTTGGCTATTAGTGAACAAAAATGATAAATGCTTATAGAGTAGTATTAGGCTAATTGCCCTTGCGGGCTATTTTAAGTCTAGCTAATGACCCCATGTGGGGATCAAACCCTACACTTTGTGTTTGTAAGGTAAACACATCAACCATTATTACAATCACCATCCACTGGTTGGCTCAATTTAAAAGCTTGCTAAAGTCACTTCTACACTTTGTAAGTGTATCCTGGATGACGCACCCACTGCAGGTAAGGTAGTCTGAATTGCTGTTGTGTCTTTCTTCTCCCTCGCACTAATCATTCGCAGTTGCAATCCATTAGCAACTAACAGTGAGGTAGTGCCTACACTATGTTTACACTTGCTGCAAGAAGTCAAAAGTTTGGTATTCAGGAATTCTAATGAAATCAGACCTCATTTGCATCTTCACCATGCTCACAGTCCTGAATCTACACTATAAAAAGGTACTGTGTAGCTAGGGAATGTGAAGGTGAGGAGACTTGTGTATTTGGAGAAAACAGATGATTGCTATTCCTTTTGATTTATCTGCAGAGAAGGCTTATAATTTTGCTAAGATATAATTGTATTTTTCAAGTACAGCCTAGATTTTGTAACATGTTACAGCGCAAATTGCATACATGCAGTAGAAAATTGAACTTTTATCTGTATGCACTTCTTATAGTTCACTATTGGTACAGAGATGTTTGGAAAGTATTTACATTTCTCAGACAGACAGGTATTAACTTTCATCACAAGTGTGTTATTGTTAAAATTGTTATCTTACAATCTTCTATGTTATTTCAGGGAAATGCAATGTATAATGTCAATGACACAGGGTGTTATGCTTCTATGATGGCCCAGAGACACCTTCAGGGGAGTGGTGGACACAGTGAGAGGTGACTGACAATCATATAAAATTGACTTTTCTGTTGTAAATGTGTACACATTGTGAGAACTGTGTTGAAAGCATATATAACAATTGAATTATGTGGTATTCCTTGGTTTGTACATACTTTAATTTATTTGTAGTTTTTAGCATAGGGGAGCCACGTACTATTTCTGTGTTTCAAGAGATTTTCTCTTGAAAATGTGTAGTCATCCTGCTGTTTCAGTGGGAAACAATACACTACTAAAGTGGTAGTCCTTGGTTTGGACAAAACATTGGTTTGTGCATGAATGTGATGTGGTACAACCACATAGCCTTCAATTTTAATAACTGAAATCTGTGTTTCCAGTGTTTAATGTTGAAAAATATGTGTACATAACCAAGAATTTACTTATGTGATATTTATGTGTTGTATGCTTCTCTGTTTTATGTCACATAAGATTATGGCACCCAAGTGTACAAATCCATGTAAACCCTCTTATAGTGACTCTGAAAATGATGTAATAGTGCAGGCATTCAGGTGTCATGTTGCCTTCTGCTTGATAGAGAACATGGGGATATCACTGCCAGAATGCAGATTTGTAACCAGTTAGTGAATGATGTCAATACAATAGGGGGTCATACCAGGACTTATGATCAGGTGTGCCACAGGGCCACTGATATGATTTCATCAGCCTGGAGGAGAGCAACTGCAGTTGCACATGAACAGTTGGGGGAGGGCTGCTACTGAATCAGCACTGTCACCAAATGCAGGGTTCCTGTCCACTGGCAGAGATCCAAAGAGCTCAGTGGAAACTGCAAACCAGCATGTGATTGATGTCAGTGCTGATGTGTCTTGGAGGATAAGTGTGTGCCAGGAGGAGCTTCCAGGTAAGCTTACAAATAAAATATATTAAAAAATTAAGTAATACTTCCTGTGTTTTTGCATTTTTCTTGACCCCATGGAAAAATTAATAGACTCAATGATATACTTGTTCATTACACATGGGCTGTGAGTGGGCATGTCTAGTCAATCAGGTGCCTCTTTCATGGTTTTCTAAGTCTTCATTGCTGGTTTCTAATAGATTCTGATGATAACAGTGGCCAAACTGAGTCACAGTTGGTGGGGTGCAGAGGTTGAATCTGACACTGAGGTTGACATTCAGGCATCCCCTATCTTTCTCTCAGACACAGTCAGTAAGCTACACATGCCACTGAGCCCTTAAACATTGGACAAGTGGAGGGTGAGACACTTAATTAGGGTAGTGTGGTTAGTGCGGCTTTAGTGCCGGTTGAATCTGGCTGTAGCCAAAGTGTAGGTGAGGTGCTATATAGGAGAATTGCTAAAGGTGCTCGGAAAAGGCCTGCTGTTCATTCTGCACTTGATCCTAGTGTACCATTATGTGCCACTCAAATTATGTTTAGGACTGTCATGGAGGCACAAGCACACTCCACTAGGGCCTCCAAGGATGTACTTAGAGTTGTAGATGAGGCACAGGCTGACATGTGTGACTGCCTCCACAGTGTGGCTGATTCAATGGATTAGGTGAATGACATGATGGAACGGGCAGTGTCTGTGAAGGAACACCTGCTGGGAAGGGGACAGCATCCACATGGACGTAGGTCAGTAGCATCATCTGATGTCAGCCAACATGGCCGTGCCCAATCAAGAACCTGTAGTGGCACTACTTCCAATGCTCCATCAGTGATTGAGGTGTCCACACCCACATGTGGTAGGCCATGGGGTCATGGTCCCATGCGTACTGTTGAGGAGATCTCGTCCAGCAGACATCAGTCATGTTAAAGTCACAGTAGCACATCTGACCATGGGCATGGAGATGCCAATGTAACTCCTAGCAAAACCGGTTCTCATCATTGGGGCCGACAACAATGAACTGTTACCTTTGCTATGCACAACTCATACCTGACATGCCTGGATGTAGAGACAGCACAGAGCTTGTCTGTGTTCTTGCAGGCACTCACACACACACATTTCACCTTGAGTGCCCATACAGACACACACACTCTCATAACAGGTACATGGGTCAGTTGTGAGGCTTACAGCTCATTCTGTCTTAGTGTCCATTTGATAATTTATCTAAATTTCTGCCTGCCTGTCTTTCTTACTAACATGCACCTTTTGTGTCAGCTTTGGCCTCTTGCTTCCGCAAACAGCACCCTGTGCAAATGATGATAACTGCACCATTTACTTGAGTCTATCTTTTGGATTCAGAGATACCTAAGTCTTTTGTTTGAGGCAAAGGATGCATAGCTGACTGAGTCCTTAGTATATCTGTGTTTGTGATGTTCTTTTGAAAATTCTACTGCTTTCTTACAGATTTTTGTATTGTGTATATCTTTGATGCATGAGGCCTATTACTTGATAGAGACATAAGTCAGTCCTGCCACATATTGATGTCATTGTTGTAAAGCTCACCCATCTTATAATCAGATACATTAGCAAGTAACAGTATGCAAAGATTTGCCATTCATTTGTGTTCTTAGACATAGACATTTATTTTCCTATTCCAGGTTCAACACTTACCTTGATAGTCTGGCAGTTACAAGTGTTCAGGGCAGACTCTTGTGTGATGCTAGCAGTACACAGCCATTACATGGGTAAGTAAAGGTTGTGAGCATTGTCTGGCATCAATTTTACTGTATGTATGTGCATAGGATTAAAGATGTACCCCCTTAGGTGGTGACATGTGCTAGCCATTGCCTCTTGG
Source organism: Protopterus annectens (assembly GCF_019279795.1). NCBI lineage: Eukaryota > Metazoa > Chordata > Ceratodontiformes > Protopteridae > Protopterus > Protopterus annectens. The sequence continues at coordinate 13,455,247 of NC_056738.1, read as the reverse complement.
CTAGGGCGAGTACCTATTGTGCACGTCTATGTCTACTGACACACACATAGGCTGGTGGTTACCCTCTTACTCCTCACCTGTGTGTGGCTGTGGTAACTTTGCCAATGCTGCTGGGATGTGTGCCCCTTCCCCTTGGTGTTCCTGTTGAAGCTGTTTTCTCAAGATAATATTGTGAAGAATGACACAGACAGTTAAATTTTCAGCATAAGTATAGGGATTGTACCATAGGGCTCCCCCTGATGTTTCTATGCATCAGAACTGTGACTCAGCAGTCCAAACACACACTCTATGATATTTCTTGTTTGAGCATGTGCCTCATTATAACATTCTTCAGTGAGTGTGTGTGTGTGTGCATTTCTGATGGCCTTCATCAGCCATGGTTCAAGAGCATACCCTGCATCACCCAGTAAATGGCCTTGTGGGATATCCCTCCTAGAAAACATCTGATAGGGCTGAAAGTTGTGCCACATATGGAAGTTGTAATAACTGCCAGGGTTGCCAGCAAACACATTTGCAATGATTCTTTAGCATTACACATGACCTGGCAGTTAATGGAGTGGAAGCCCTTTCTGTTTATGTAGATCCTTCACTGTTCCCTAGGTGTTTTTTTTTTATCTCAATGTACATGAAGTCGATGGTAGTCAGGACTTCAGGGAAGTGTGCTACAGGGTAGAAATACTGTATAGTTGTAGCTTTGTCCTCAGGTAGTTTAAATAGAGACGCAGATACTCCATACCTGTCACTGATGAGAATGTATCCTGGTATTCTGTTTGGTGTCATGAAAGTATTATTTTCAGCCTTTACAGGAATTATATGACTTGTTCCAAGGTGATTTCAAGGGAAACTAAATTTTCAGGGATACTTAAGGCAATAATGTAAGTAGGTCGGTTAAAGGTAATACTAAATTTCTCACATAATATATTGGCTGTATCTTTGTGATCAGAACAAGTGATATTTGAATGAGCTCAGTGCATTGCTGAACATTATTCTTCAATTTCCTGACATAACTGAAGAAAGATTTGCAGTTTCGTTTGGTGTATATATAGTGGCTTTAAGTTCATACTCTGCTTTAACTTCCAGTCATGGTCCCAAGTTCCTTGCTGACATGTTTCAGTGGTTGTGTGTGAGGGTGTGGGGATTTTTTATTACTTTTCATTAGTTTTCTCCTTTCATTATACAGTTTATTAAGTGAGGAAACAATTTTGTGCTGGCAGTCACACCTTAATCTCAATTTTTAACACTTCTGCTTGCATGCTTCCACCAAAGTGTTGCATTGCTGAATTCACTATTATATTTAGTGCAGATGGCTGATGATTTAAGGGTTCTCCAGAACAGTTATATGATCAAGAAATAACAGACTAACTAAAGGATATCAGTGTCAAGCATGCCTGCCATGAAAACTGAAGTGTGATTATGCATGCATACAGGGAAAGAACAAGGAAACCCTTTAGTTACTTATTTATTCTGTCATTTTATTTTTAGTCAGAGTGGTTTGGAAGCCAACTAAAACATGTGCTCAGTAGAGCATGAATAAATTATTCACTTACAGCTAATGAAAGAAGGCGAAGAAAAAGGAATTTTGCATGCTGGCATGACCATGGAGGAGACAATCTGGTGTAGTGGAGTAGAGGGATAAAGCTTTGACTATGACCCAGTGGAGTGGAGGAATAAAGCCGTGACTATGACACAATGGAGTGGAAGGATAAAGCTTTGACTATGAACCAATTAATTTATGTTGAATTAGTGGTATGGACACTAGAAGGAAAGGGCAGGGAAGAATGGGAATGAATAGTCAAACTTGGCTTGCTCACCTTGGATCGAGAGCACGTACAGATATGCAGCTGTAATGATAACAACAATGAGCTTAGAAGTCTTCCTGGTGACAGCATTTCTATAAAAACAGGGACGTGTAGTGGGACTGGGGAAATATTATCTCCTCCAATAAAACTTTATATGCATAATTTTATGCAGATATAATCCTGATTATGTTTTCAGTTGTTATTAAAAATAGCACTGGGAGACATTGGGACAGAGTATGATCGATAAGATTCTGAAGAGTCAGTGATTATAACTCTGCTCTGCAGCTGATCAGTCCTCTCACGTAACACTAAACAAGACATCAAAAAGGTCACTCACACACCTCTCCTCTCCTCCTACACAAGATAAAGTCAAGACACACAAACCCACATATGTGGTGGTACTCACCAAGATCTTACCAAAAGACCAGAGACTTCCCAAACATAGAAAAGCATCACATACTGGTACACAAACAGAATCCACCAGTACACATAACACGTATAACAGTGTCTCAGCAATCAAGACCCTAAGGCAAATCACTTCAAAAACAAATTTCCTAGTCACAGGCAACTCAATAGTGAGACACACAGATATCCCTCTCACCAGACTGGACAAGGAGAAGGTCACGATCAGCTGCTTGTCAGGTGCTAGGATCTGCCCAGTCATACACACACTCAAGTCACTCAGCAGTAATTACTGTTATGACTCAGTCATAGTACATGTTGGAATGAATGACTTCAAATGTACCTCTCTGGACTGTAAGAAGAGAGACATGATATTGGTCTCAGATTATGTGTGCCAGGCAGGTATGTCCCTAAGCAGCATTCTACCTTCAGCTAGGATGATGCCACAGTACAGACAAAAAATGATTGATTTTAACAATTGGCTTAGCTTCTGTTGTCACTCCAAGGAGATACAATATCTGTCAGTCTGGGAAGACATGGTCAACAGACCTCTATGTTTCACCAGAGATGACCTTCACCTGTCTTCTCAAGGCTTTAGGATATTGGCAAAAACACTTGCTTCCCCCATAGACCCTTTTTTACGCTATGTCAAAACAACAAAACTTCCAAAGTAGACGAATACTCTAGAAACAAGCTCAAGGTCATGCTGCTTAGTGCTAAGAACTTAAACAGTAAACTGCACTCCCTGGAAGCACTCCTCACCTTGGAAGATTCTGATGTCTGTGCAATCACTGAGACTTGGTTCAAGGCCTTAGAGAGTACCCCAGCTGTGCAGGCCTACAATGTCTTCCACATTTTCAGACCCAAAAACAAGTATGAAAGAACCAAAGGTGGAGGTGTATCCATTTTCATTAAATCCAAATACATCTTGTGACTGGTGAAAAAGTATGATTCTCTTGAGCTACTCCAGGTCCAAATAACTACTGACAAAACACCCTACCACATCATAGCTAGCTACAGGTATCTCACCATGAACCAGGATAAACACACTGCCTACTTGAGCTTGCTTGAATCACTCAGTATACAGCCAAACACCCTGGTCATAGGAGACTTCAACTACCCATCCATCGACTGGGCAGCTTACATGAGCACAAACATGACTGCACTGAGGTTCCTGGACTTTGTTAACTCAAGTGCAATGGAACAGTTAGTCTGTACCCCAACAAGGGCACAAATGTCCTAGATCTAGAATTTACCAACATGGGTGGGCTAGTGCACCATCCCCAGTGTTCTGCCCTCCATAGTTAAGTCAGATTATAAATCTGTCTCATTTGAAGTAAAGATCAGACTTGACACCTCCACAGGAGCAGAAAAAAAAATGGTAATTACGTATTATCGCAACCACACACTGTCAGTATTCAAGGAATTCTGGGCAACATTCCCTTCTCAATTAAATAATGCTTTGCTGAGAATGCCATGAATGCTGACAGTACGTGGTTGTCATAATACGTTAGTACTTTTCACCCCCACATCTGTAGAAGTTTACTCGCTGCATGTCTAGACAACACATAAAAAATATATAAAACCAAAACCTATTAAGTTCCCTACAACATTTTGTCTTCTGTTGTCCAAAAGAAAACGGCAAGTATTTTTTATAAGCTTAGCCCTTCCACCCATGTACACTACCAAACATGCCAGTCAGTAAAGGAAAGCCTAATACACTGTTATCTGATTACTTTATGCATGATTACTGCTAACTTTATAAAGTATCTAACTGGTCGTTCTTGTTGTACCTATCAATTTCTTATTTCTCCAGAAGTTTAAATTATTTTTTTCAAACGTAATGTAATCAACACCATTATTGACCAATCTGTTTTACAGACATTATTACATTCTCAAAGCGCATTAAACTGCTACTGGTCTCTGCTGTTCAAAGTGTAGCTGAGAGGGAAAACAGCTTTACATGTATGACATCTTGATCTTAGTAGTGGAGTTTTCAGTTTCACAGCAGGGTACAATAGTTATATGTAAGTACCAAAATAGAAGTTATGCTTCTGTTATTTTTGTTTTCTTTTGCTACACATTGATTTTCTAGTTAATGGCTTTTTTTAACATGTTTTTCATCTGTCAGAATTCACAGCATTTTCAACAACGTTCCAATAACAGTAAACTAACCCAGCCGAGACTGCCGTGATTCTGACAGTGTGTGGTTACAATAATACGTAAGTACCAAAAAAATTTCTCCAAAGCAAACTACCACCTCCTAAGAGATAGTATAAATGGTTTCAAACCCCCTGCTAGCACAGGCAAGAACAACTCCTATGCAGAGAAGTATACAAACTCCCTATTTAGCCACTTCAGCAAATGTGTTGAATAGTGAGTACCTGACAGGACTAAAAACAGGTCCTCTCACAAAAACAAGCCACCATGGTAGACTGCAAGAATAAATAAGATATAATAAAAGAAAGAAACTGATATCTAAAAACAAGAAAGAACATACTCAGCAAAGGAAGACTACCCTACAAAGAGTAAATAAGGAAATCATAAACATTTTAAAATCCTCTAAAGCAAGTTACAAGACTAGGCTGGCATCCCTAACTAAATACAATTATAAGGCATTCTTTAGCTACATGCGAAACCTCAAAGGGAATACCCAGCAGTGTGCTGAACTTATAGTGGATGGCACCACTCACACGGAACCTGAAGAAATTGCCAACCTGCTGGCTGGCAGATTTGGACACAATTACACCCCCCCCCCCCACCAGACATACCCTATAGCATTCCTGACACCTGTCCTCTACCATTTATCTTCAGAGAACAGGTCATTCAAGCACTCTTCAACGCCAAAAATACTGCCACTATGGGACCAGATAACATCCCAGACTACACTAAACAATCTAAAACAAGACCTAGTGGAACCACCTAGCTGTTTCTTTAACCACAGTGTAAGCACTGGTTTTGTGATGGAGGAGTGGAGAACAGCAACAGTAATCTCCTTGCATAAAGGGGGTCGATCAACCAACCCTGGGAGCTATAGACACATTACCCTGACCAGCCTTATCTGCAAGGCCATGGAAAGAATCATCATGAATCTTATCGACCAGGACATAGGCAACCTCCAAACTCTTGACCCAACCTAGTTTTGTTTCATCAAGGGTAGATCTTGCTTGTTAAACATTTTGAGAACGTTACCAAAGCCCTGGATGAGGGTAAAGCAGTACACATCACCTATCTTGTCTTAGCCAAAGCATTTGATACAATTCCCTACTCAGGGATCATTGAGAAACTCTCCCAACTGGGTATCAACCCATTCATCACTAGATGGGTAGCAAACTGGCTCACAGATAGAATGCACACTTAAAGTTAGGGAATCCACATCCACCAATAGAGCAGTTACCAGTGGTGTACCGCAAGGATCTGTACTGGGCCGTCTACTGTTTGGAATTTATTTTTCTGAAGTCCAGTCAGAAGTTGATGACCTGTGGCTTACTAAGTTTGCAGATGACTGTAAACTGGGAGCAATCATAGAGTGCCCCAATGATATCAACAAATTACAGAAGAGACTGACACAGACAAATGATTGGTGCCAGGGCCATGGACTGAAACTAAACACAAAAAAAAGCCTCATTGTCCACTTTGGCAGAGAAGGGGCCCCTGTAGTTATGATATAGGCAGCACCCCTCTAAGCTCAAACACAGTGGTGCTTTACTTTGGAACGTAGGCTGATAGCAATCTAAACTTCGGTCCCCATCTGTCCACAGTAGTAATGAAAGCATTCTACACTGCTCATCTCATAAATAAGGGCATCACATCTAAGACCAAGGAGGTCATTACTTTGCTGTACTCGGCCCTTATCAGACCACTGATTGAGTACAATGTTATCTTGTGTATGTATCTCACCAGATATCTGCAGCAGCTGAAGAGACCACAGAGGTTTCTAACCAAGAGAATTCAGGGCCTCCAAGACATGAACTACATGGAAAGACTGAAAGCCCTATCACTGCACTCTGTATCATCCAAGCTGCTGAGAGGCGATCTGTGTCTGGCCTACACAGCAGTCTCTGAACCTGCTGTATTGGGAATGCTATACATCCATAAATCAAACAGGGCAGGAGTCACTTGCTCCACAGATCTCACCCTAGCCTGCAACATTAATAGAACCTGTACAAGGGACAGATATGCCTCCCAGAGATTGCCGCTCCTCTGGAATAAGCTCCCACTTCAAGTGAAGCAGAGCTCCTCAATGACCCTATTTAAGTGCAACCTTGACAATTGGATGGGAAAACAAAAATTCAGCCCAGCGGTGGCACCTATGATCCTCATGGACCTGGGTACTCTGTGCCAATCATAGTATCGCTCTGCAAACAATGACCATCTAACTATGGTCAACTAGGGTACTTGGGGGTTTTTACATGGCTAGGTTTATAAAGGCCCTAGGGCCATTAGCCTAGTAACCTCCAATGAAGCTATGAATCACTGCAAAGCAGTATGACAGATGGTGACTATTACCCAAGGCACTGCTGTACATTCATTGTACAGTCTTAAGGTGAATTACACACTCATAGTATTTGATGTTAGTGCAAATTTAAAGCCTGTAAGATTCAGATTAATTTGCAGCAGCAGTGTGGACTGTGACACTGCAACCTCTGTCTGTTACATACTAAATTGTTTTGCAGTGGTGTGGACATTATGAACTGCAGTTGTATAGCATCAAAACAGGTTTGCCACCAGAATGTGTGTGTGTGTGTGTTTGTGTGTGTGTGTGTGTGTGTGTGTGTGTGTGTGTGTGTGTGTGTGTGTGTGTGTGTGTGTGTGTGTGTGTGTGTGTGTGTGTGTGTGTCTGTGCTTTTGTCCTTGTAGTCCCAAAGTAAATATAAAGCAGTATACTTTGTACAAGAGTTATTTTTTTTTACAGTGATTTTCAAAGCTGACAAGCTCTGTAGAGCATGGATTAATGTCTGCATTACAGCTAACTAAAGAATGCAAAGCAAAGGGAATTTTGCATGCTGGCATGATCATAGAGGAGACATGTCTGGGTACAACTGGAATTCAATACAATAAGGATGGCAGCCTAGCAGTGACTCTGAGTGTACAGTACGTAGCAAGGCATCTCAGTCCATAACCATCTGACCTGAAAGTGCAGCTTGAGTTCAGAGACTAGATTTATAGATGAAACATATGAGAATCAAAATAACAGACATAATGAGACAGCATGAAGCTGCATGGGAGGAAACATCCTCTCTGGATGGACTGGTTATGGTGTCTGAGAGAGAAAAGAAGAGAGAAGAAAGTGAGATGAGTTAGCAAGAAAAAGAATAAATTACTCTTTATCATTAGCCTGCATGTAGCAATGGTAAAAACACAGCCTTAGGTGTGAAGACTGGTACAAAACTGCTTCCTCAGTATGAACAGGAGGATGGCCTTAGTTTTATCCAGGCATTTTAGTATGTGAGCAGTCAACACCAAGTTAACTGGGGGGGGGGGGGGGGGGGGTTAACCCTTCTGCTATCAAGCAAAATTGTGCATGCTTTAAGTAAAAGGTATGTTGACTGGGGACTTTTTTAATTAAAGCTTTTTTCAATTAATTTTTTTTAATTAAAAACTAATTACTTGAATACTAAAGTTTTCTCTTAAAGCTTATAAGAAAGAGGTTAGACAGCATAGAAAAAAAACAGAAGACTGTCAGTAGATGGTGCAGTAGTGCAGCAGTAACATTATCACCTCACAGTAAGAGATTCACTGGTTCGATTCTTGGCTGGAGTGACGTCTGCATGTCCTCCCTGCATTTGTGTGGGGTTCAAAGACATGTGTTTGAAGTTTTCTACCTGGGCCTCTGCTGAAAATTGGCTTTGTTCCAAGTCAGACTTTTCCAGTAAACAAATGTTAAATAAATAAATTCACTGAAGAAATAAGCACTTGCTTTAATAGGTGGTTGAGACAATGTTACATTACTAATTCTGAAATGTTTGAAAAACAAAGGGAAATATGCACTCAGTAATTTGCTCAAGCATATGCAAACCTGGTTAACAGACTGAGAGTATAACACTGCTAAGGAAAAAATGTGGTCTCTATCTAGCTAACAGGGCAGAGCTACAAAAGAAGGGGGGTACCCGGCACTACAAATGCAAATAAGGGAAGCCATGGGGCAGTCTAAGCTTTCACAGCAGGTTATACAGGCAATGAGGTGGCATCGGGTCCAGTACATGCCAAGGTTTTGTTTTCAATATAATCACATGGGTTATGTACAGTCCAAATGTCTACAAAGATGGAGGAATCAAAACATGTGAAGCAGCTTAAAGAAGTAGTACCATAGTAGTTGTGGTTTGTTTTAGAACTGCAGGTGCTCCAGATTATCACAAGTGCCTGTACTCAACCTAGATTGAAGGTAAAAAATGCAAGGAATGACACTGCATTGTATATAACTATTGTTAAGCCTACAGTTGTTAGATGAATTATTTGCCCTTGTAGTCCACTTCATTTAGGGCCATGGGACTGACCCCATTTCTGGTACTGTTGGCCAAGACTTATTTTAATGGGAATGGATGGAAGAGAGACAAACAAGTGGCATCATACCTCTCAACTTGTTAATGCAAAAAATCTGGACAAAGCTTGACAAAATGGGGGTACAAATAGGAACATATTTTAAATACTGCTCTTATAAACTTAGAAATTTGCTAAGGTAACAGGATTTGTTTTAATATATGTTTTCTGAAGGATTTGAAGTCTGAAACTCAAATGTATGTCATTATTTAGTGACTTCAATCCTGAGATCATTCCAGTGATTTGCCAGGAAAAAAGAGGAACAGGCCAAACATATGAGCCAAAAATCTGGACATTCTGAGAAAATCTGTACAGTTTGGATTTCTGAATTGGTAATTACTTGGATAACACAGCATCTCATACACATGCAATTACATGCAGTCAGGCAAGGAGACACTCATGTGGGCAAGGTAGCAAGTGGACACCCAGATGATCCTTATACTCTTCCAACAGAGGATAGTGATATGGCTACTTCAGGGAATGAGATTGTTACTACCAGGAAGCTTGATCCTGAGCCATGGTTGTCAACATGTACTACAGGTTCTATCAAAGGCAATTCTTCAGAGCTATGTGTCACAATCTGAGACACAGTTGCTAAAAATAGTAGATGTTTACTGGAAGGGGAATAGAAAAGGATCATAGGATCATAGGAGGTTACTAGGCTAATGGCCCTGGGACCCTTACAAACCTAGTCAAAAGTTTATCCCCAAAAAGAAACCTCAGTCAGCACCTGTCACCCCTGTCAATGAGGGACTCAGGTGGAACCCCTGTGACAAATTTATGGTTTCCCATCTGCTCATCAAGGTTGTGCTTGAAGAGGGCCAGCGAGGTACTCTGTTTGACATGTGTGGGAAGTCTATTCCAGAGACTATTTTGACAACTATGACTCAGGGTCAGTATTAGGATCACATACTATACAGAGAACAGACTCCTGAAGAACTCCTACAGAGACAAGAGATATTAAAATTGGTAGTTCCATTGACCTACCAATGGGTACTTCTGGCCACTGCCTATGATATTCCATTTTCAAACTATTTGGAATAAAAAGTATGAAAAGGGGGAGTTTGGAGTATTGTTACTGCCCAGATATTGCTAAAGATATGAGAGGGCACTGCATGACATGCAAGCAATATGAAAAGGTTGGTAAAGGAGGTGATCAAGTTTAGGTTAATTTTTTGTTACTTTACCTGTTATTGAGGAACCATTTCAGATATGTTGAGGAGTTCTTTTTTATCACAAGCACCATGGGTAAGAGATAATTTGCTGATGGTAGACTACGCCACTAAATACCTTATAATGGTAACATGGTTCTCTATTGATGTAGAAAACATGGTAACTGTTGTATTACAAAGTTTCTGCAAGAAGGTTTCCCCAAGAAATACTGACAGAGTGCCTAACTTCATGTCAGACTTGTTGACTTGCTTATGGAAACAATGCAGAGAAAGCAGTTAAAAACTACCATCTATGATCCATGAAAAAATGGTTTGATTGCGAGGTTAGATTTAACTCTCAAGACCATGCTGATAACATTTGGAGACCAGTTTAAACAGGAGTGATATGTATTTGCCCCAACTTCTCTTTCCACTTCTCTTGCATACAGAAAGATCCCTAAACATCCAAACTTTTTTCACTATTTGAGCTACTTTATGGTTGTAGAGTGAGGTGACACTAAGACCTAATTTGTAATGAGTGGGGAGATGAATGTATTTCCCACAAGGACTCTGGTGTGGTACATACTGTGAATGATAGGGCTAAACTTTCATGGAGCTGGAAAAGGAGCACCTGCCACAGCACAACAGAAGCAAAAGATTTGATACTACAGGACATCAACAGCATGAAAAATAGGGATGGTGCTTATTCCTGTTCCAAAGCATAAGTTACAGGCAGCATGGGGTACATTTATGGCTGTGACAAACATAAGTGATGTCAATTATGTGATGGCATTGTCAGGCAGAAGCACCTACTCTCAATATGATGAAGTCCTACCATGTTCGAAGACACTGGAAACTGACATTAAATCTCCTTAGCAATGCTTGAGATGATGCCTCTAGGCTGATGTTGTGCTTCCACAGTCTCTATCCCTTATGCAGGTACAGGAACTCTAAGCACTACTACCAGAACTTGTGAAGATGTTTGCTGCTAATTGAGAGTAATTTGATTAGCAGAGCACTATGTGGACAAAGGAACCCAACCATGAGTCATACAGACTTCTTACAGGATGCCTGCTTAAGTTACGCAAATCATGGAGGAAATGTTGAATCTCAGGCAGCCCAGAAAATCTGAAAGTCCATGGGCCTTACTGGTGGAACTGCTGTCAAAAATGTATGGTAGTGCATGATTCTGTCTACACTACAGGAAAAGAAGAAGCCACACACAAGCAGATGCATACCCCATGCCAAGGCAGATGAAGGTTTAGAGCAGTTGACCACTACAGTTCCAACTAAGGACTATTGGATTATACCTTTTATGGCCATCAGAAGAAAGGGGTCAGCATTTGCTACTTTGTTTGGGTTTTGCAAATTCACCAAGATGGACTTTGGGATGAAAAACATCCCAGCAGCTTTTTAGAGGCAGGTATATTGTATTCTAGCAGGCTTTGGACAATCTTGCTTATAATGAAAATATTGCAGTTTTCAATAATTCCTTGAAGGAACATGTGCAAAATGCTCAGATAAAAAGTGCTGGGTTTTCTGAGTGCCTGAAGTTCTTTTTCTTTTGGTTCTGAAGTGAAGCCTGAGTTCTTTTTCTTTTGGCTTTTCCCAGTAAGAGGTTGCCACAGCAGAACAACAGTCTGCAGAACGATTGGCAGTGGAGTTTTACAGTGTTGAGTTGCCAGCCAAGCACCCAACCTTCCACAGAAGGCACACACATGCACCTAGGGCCAATTTAGAGTGTCCAATCCACCTACAGCATGTCTTTGAGAGGAAACCCATGCAACCACAGGGAGGGCATGCAGATTCCACACAGAAGGCACCCCAGCCAGGAAACAAACCAGAGAACCTCTTGCTGTGAGGCGACAACACTAACCGCTGCAGCATCATGACCCCCCCTACTTATTTTTCTTTCTAAAGTGGCCTATTTTCATTATTTTGTTATGTCTGAGTTGTAGTCCTTAAACCCATCTTACTTCCCCTTAAACACTTCCCCTTTTTATCTGTCAAAGTGGCAAATTTGAACTGTTTCATAGGTTCATAGGTTGGTACTAGGCTATCAGCCCTAAGGCCTATACAAACCTAGCCATAACAATTCCCTGGCTATTTCTTCCCACACTATTTACTTCACTGGACCCCTATCTAGCAGAGTGACTAATGTGATCCCTGGGGTGAATTTCCTTTCTCCCATCCAATCGTCAAGGTTTCTTTTGAAGATGGTCAAAGAGGTGGTCTGCTTAACATGTATGGGCAGTCTATTCCAGAGTCTGGGGAGTCCCTGGGTCAAGAAACTATCCCTCCAGCATGTTTTGTTTATTATGATGACAAGGTTTAGATCCCTGGAGATTGTGGCTCTGAGGGATTGGCATTTTTTTAAGTGCAGCATGTCCAACAGCACTGGGTTTGACATGGCCTTGTATGTTAAGCAGAGATTGCCTCTGAGTAGATGATATGCGACTGAGTATAGCTGGAGTTTTTTAAGGCAGTCAGCATAGGGCATCTGCTTTAGGCCTGTGATTCTTTAAGTGAGGTATTTCTGCGGCCTTTCCAGTTGTTGCAGATGTCTTGAGAGGTACATACCAAATGGGGCATTGTATTTTATAATGGGTCTAATGAGGGATGAGTACAGTGGGACAATGACCTCCTTTGTTCTGGATGAAGTGTGCCACATAGAAGGATTTCCTGACTGTTGTGGCGCTGTGGTTATCGAAGGTGAGACCACTGTCCAACTGTGTCCTTAAGTCTCTTATCACACTTTCGGTGTTTAGTGTACTGTCACCTATGTGGTAATTCATGAGTACATGTTTTTTTCCCAAAGGGGATAACTATACATTTTTTGGCATTGAGCTTGAGCCCATGGCTCTGGCACCAAGCATCTGTTTTTTGTAAGGTCCTTTTGTAGAGTATCTACATAATTTGGGGATTCAATAATGGCTCCCAGTTTGCAGTCATCTGCAAACTTTGTTAGCCAGAGTCCCTTAGTGTTGGCCTATACTTCAGAGAAGTAGATGCCAAACAAGAGCGGTTCCAGGACTGAACCCTGAGGTACTCCACTTGTCACTTGTCTAGAGCTGGATTTGGAGTCAGCTACTTTTACAGTGTGGGTTCTGTCAGTAAGCCAGTTGGCAACCCATCGAGTGACGTAGGGATTAATGCCCAGCTTAGTAAGTCTATCTATGATTCCAGAGTGGGGGATGGTGTCAAAGGCCTTGACGAGATCCATATAGGCTGTGTGGACCATCTTACCCTCATCCGTGGCTCTGGAGACTGATTTGAAGAAGTCAATCAGGTTCAAGGAGACAAGATCAGCCCTTCACAAACCCAAACTGGGTGGGGTCCAGTGTTTAAAGGTTGCCAATGTCTTTGTTTTTAAGTTCCATGATAATACGTTCGAAGGCTTTGCAGATCAGGCTCGTCAGACTGATGGGGTGGTAGTTCCTGGGATCCTAGGTGGATCCCCCTTTGTGGATTGGGATAACTGTAGCTGTGCACCACTCAGCAGGCATGAAGCCTGAGGTGAGGCTATGATTAAACATGACACTTAGGTGAGGTGCCAGTTCATTTTGTAGTCCATGTAATACACAGCCCGGGATGTCATCTGGTCCCATGGATGATGTATTCTTAGCTTTGAAAAGATCCAAGGTGGATCCCCCTTTGTGGATTGGGATAACTGTAGCTGTGCACCACTCAGCAGGCATGAAGCCTGAGGTGAGGCTATGATTAAACATGACACTTAGGTGAGGTGCCAGTTCATTTTGTAGTCCATGTAATACACAGCCCGGGATGTCATCTGGTCCCATGGATGATGTATTCTTAGCTTTGAAGAGTGTGTTTTTTACCTCTGTGGCCATTATTACCAGAATATGGCAATCTTCCGATATTGAGATGGGCCATTTAGGGGGTGAGAGGGGGGTGAAGTTGGCACTGAATTGATCTGCCAGGATATTGGCAATATCCTTGGGATCAGTATATTTAATGCCATTCTGTTGTAGCTCAGAGCAGATCTGAATATTGCCATTTAGATTCTTGACATAGTTAAAGAATGCCTTGTGGTTGTCTTTGGAATCTTTGTCCATTTTATTTTCATAACTAGCTTTGGAGGATTTTATGATGGATCTCAGCTTCCTTCTGAGGCTGGTAAGGGAGTTTATTTCATCCTGGGATTTTCCTCTTTTCTGCAACAGTTTATTCCTTTTATTGTAAAGTTTGTTTATGGCAGGAGACCACCAGATTGGCTTCCTTTTTTTCCATTTTTGGAATGGCATGATTCATGCATTAATGGATGTGCTCATACAGAGCCTTAGTGTAGGATTCAGCAGTCAAACTTTCAGTTCCCAGCTGCATGGATGTCATGAAGTTTGTCACTTCTGACTTGAGTAGCATGAAGTTGGCTTTGGAGAAGTTTTTTATGGAGGTTTCCTTACTGGGGGGTGGTGGTAGGATGTGGATGTTAAGGGTGATTAGCGTATGGTCAGACATGACCAACGAGGGGGTGACCATAGGTGTGGAGCATTGATTTCCCATGTTGGTAATGACCAGGTCTAGGATATTGGAGCCCCTGGTGGGACTATGGATTAGTTGATCCAGGGCATTGGAATTTATGAATTCCAAGAACCATTGGGCAAAGGTGTTGGTACACTAGTAATTTTCCCAGTTAATGGCAGGGTAGTTGAAATCACCCAGTATTAGGATGTTTGGTTGTATCTTAATATTTTCCAGTATGTTTAGAAAGGTGTAGTGAGAATCTTGGGGCATGGTGGGGGATCTGTAGCTAGCTACAGTTTGGATTGCAGTCTTACCTAGTGTTAGTTGCACCTGGAGAATTTCAGACGCATTGTGTTGGACAACTAGCCTGGTGGTATGAATATCCTTGGTGAATATGGACACTCCTCCATCTTTAGTGTTTTGTTCCTGGTTTGGTGGCCGACAAGTGTGGTAAGAGTTGTAGCCTGGTATTGCAGGGGTGCTCTCTGTAGCCTTGAACCAGGTCTCAGTTACTGCACATATATCGATGTTCTCCATTTTTAGGAGTGTCTCGAGAGTGCATTTTGAGGTATAGACTTCTAGCATTGAGTAGCATTACCTTCAGAATTTGCATGCTTGCACCCTGTTACGGTGGTGGTTTTATCCTTTGAACTTTGCCTAAAAAAGGCACTATATGGGTGACAAGAGCCTTAGCCAGTAACCTGAATCCCAGGGGCGATAGGTGCAGACCATCTCTGGCAAAGCATCGTGGTTTGTCGATCATGTCGTCCCAGGCAGATAGATACTGGATCCCCTTTGAATGACACCAGAAGCTTAGCCAATTGTTGAAGTCAATCATTTTGTCCTTATATTGTGGTATCATTCTAGGCAAAGGCAGGACGCTACTCAGGGCTAGGGTCATACCTGCCTGGGCCACATGATCCGAGAGCTCTTCCATGTCTCTTTTCATGTAGTCCAGGGAGGTACGTCTAAACTCATTCACTCCAGCATGGACAATGACAGAGTTATATTTGTACTTGTTGTGGAGTGACTTGAGTGCATGCATTATGTGGTGGATCCTGGCACCTGACAGGCAGCTAACTGTAATTTTCTCCTTGTTCAGCCTGATGAGTGGGATATCAGTTTGCCTGACTATAGAATCCCCTATGACTAAAGTGTTAGGTACGTTGTCTTGCCTTAGGGGCTGTTGCTGGGTGGCACACTGGTGTTGTGAGCTATGTGACACTTTGGTTGTGACTGGTGTTTGTTTGCATTTCAGCTTCGGAGGTCCTTGTTATTTGGGCAGGTTACAGTTAAGGGCCTCCACATATGTGTATTTAATGTTGCTATGTGTGGGTGTTGGTGGTGTGGGTTTAGAAGGGCTATGTGTTGCTTGAGGTGTAGTGCGGGTGTTAACCTTCTCCTCTTGACTATCTAGCACAATCTTGGGTGGAGAGAGCTTTGCTTCCAGTTTGGCTATATAAGTGCATCTCTCACAGGTTGTAGTGTTGGGTGGTAGGAGGAGAGGGCTGTCTGTGTACATGAGGCAATTGCTGCATTGCCCCAGTATGCCCAGATTCACCAGGTGGACAGGTGATAGATCACAGTAGGATATTAAGTTCATGTGCTGAGAACACTGTTCTGTGTGATTATCCCTGTTTGCTGTTGTAAAACAAGAAATGGCACTTAAAACTGACTGACTAAAAGAAAGCAGATTATATGTGAAAACACATGTAAAGCCAGTGCATTGACAGGAGCGTAGGGGCTATGATGTAATATTTTAAAGCCAAACACTGGATTGCAGGTTACCTGGATGTAGGCTAAAAAAATCAAGATGCTGGACCCCATGTGGGCAGACTCTGGAATAACATTTAAAAATGTTAGAAAAGTATATGGAGTCCAAAAGTAGTATTAAGGTGTAGGAAATGTCAAGACTTGAAATTAAGATGTTTTTATTTCAGAATGTGGGTGTGGTTCTCCTTTAACCAACTGCTAAACCTGTTGCTATATAAACTTCTCAGGGTCCTGGCCTTCACTCTCACCCTCCTGCCTTACAACCTGTACATTCATCCATTGTGAATGATTTTCAAATCATCTTGCTTACTTATTAACCTTTATACAGTTAATCACAGAGCCATAACGTCACCCTCATTTTGTTTTGCAGTTTATTTTTTCCAGTTTTAAGGTCTTGCTCACCTAGTCACTTCCTTCCATTCCCAATGTATGAGGTAATCATGTCCAACTTCCTAATTATAAGTTCTAGTGTCTCTTCCATCTTACAACTTGTATCCAAAACGTAACGACTATACCTCTCAAGTGTACCTCATTATGAGGAGCGTTCCTCATTTGAGGTCCTGAAAAGTTCATGTTCCTTGAAGTTCCATTTTGAAAGCACCTGTCACACACTCGGTGTTAGGATTTTTTTAACTGACATCCATGATAAAGAGAACTGGATCATATTAATTCATCAAGATAACTTTTTAGAAGTAGAAATAATACATTTTAACCATCCTGTGAGCTTCCTAGGTGAAGTTGTTAGTAAGCTGTTAGTAAGTGTTCCACATTTTGTCCACATTTTCCACATTGTAAGAAAAAATGTTCCTCATTTTGGAGATGGAAGGTTGAGAGCTATGGTAACTACCATCTGAGTAACCAGTAGCATACTTTCCCCCATTTGAATGCCTGGGATATAGTTTGAGATTTAAGCTACTGCTACTTCTGTCTTATGTGAGCAGTGCACCCCCCCCCACCAAACTAAAGATGATGTCTTATAAAACAAAGCAATAACTGATACCCGTTAAAAGAACCATAACCACAAAATGGCATGGCTAGAGAACCACAGGCATTTAATAGCATTCTGTACTCTTTGTTATTACAATATATTCAGATGTATGAGGTACAACACACACACATATTAATAAAGCATACCACAGTCACTATGACACAGTGACATACTGCTTTACAACTGAAATATGAAAAGGCAAATTACTGTTGCACACAGAAAAAAACAGATCGCTGGTGATCAAGAATGGGTGAACCACAAAAAAAAAGAAAAAAAAAGTAACCAAGAAAATATTTATTAGTTTAGAGCTTTGTTCCACTCATTTTTATTTTTATTTTATTTTATATTTGATTACCGGGGAAGTCTGACTAGGCACATGTCCTTTCTCAGCTGAGGCCTGAGGAGAAAATCTCCACAAAAAGACATACAATTTACAAGTAGTAATCATCTTGAGTACAATTGCTAAAATACATGTACATTTTATATCACCGAGAAATACATTTTATATTACAGAGAAAAGTATACACAACAGTATAATAAGATAATTTACAGAGTCAGAAGAAAATGTCTCTGCAATTCTTCATTTTCAACAATCTGCTAAGGTTACTGGGTTGGTAGGCAGGTAGGTAGGACAATAGATAGATAGATAGATAGACAGATAGATAGATAGATAGATAGATAGATAGATAGATAGATAGATAGATAGATAGATAGATAGATAGATAGTAAAATAAGATAATTTACAGAATCAAGGCAGGGGAGGGCTAGGCCATTCATAGGTTAGGTGTTAGTGGGTGTCATTTTCAAGATTTAAAAGGAGAGGTAGAAAATTTTATTTACTAGTACTAATTCCTTATCTATAGAGTTTGAATACAGTTTTACATTTTGAAAAGTAAAAGATAAGCTTAAGAAAAAGTAAATGTATTATTTGGACTTAATCAAAACAATTAAATCCTCTCC
The DNA here is from genome assembly GCF_019279795.1 of Protopterus annectens. Taxonomy (NCBI): domain Eukaryota; kingdom Metazoa; phylum Chordata; order Ceratodontiformes; family Protopteridae; genus Protopterus; species Protopterus annectens. Next base: position 13,437,149 of record NC_056738.1, on the reverse strand, counting down.
CTACCCACTTAAATATTAGTAGCTTAACATCATATGACATCAAATGCCAGTAAATGTAATACAAAACAGATACTTAATGCTAAAAATACTTCAGAATAGATAATAACATTAACATTTGAATAGTTGTATCACTTTAACCTACTGAAAGCTATAACTTAATCAGCACTGGCTATCAGTAAAACTTCAAAGTTACCTAATTTAAAAATAGTTATTTAAAAATGCACTAAAACTATATGCTGCAAAATAATAATAATAATAATAATAATAATAATACATTATAACCTAGCAGTCTGTAGCCATAGAATACCATTTATAGATATATGTTCATTAGACCGAGAAAAAACTGATGCGCTCAACTTTAATTGTCACTAAAGCTCATTAAGTTCTAGTGAGATTTCCCACTGGGTATCCCTAGAATTTTTTTAGGACTTTTTTTAAGATGGCACATTTACAAGTACAGAGGTCACTGCATTGAGAATTATGTTTGAATAGGGCATTATTGGTATTTTTCTTGATAATGTCATACATATGCTTGTGTACTCATTTGTGTAGTCTACATTATGTTTTACTACACACACACACACACACACACACACACACACACATATATATATATATATATATATATATATATATATATATATATATATATATCATAAAAGCTTTGAGAAATGGCAACATAAACCAAACCATGGAATCCATAATTACTGCAGTGGATTAACTTGATTGGTTTATTCCCCGTACTAATAGACAATTGTTCACCTTCATAAATATACTTACATTGCCTGAAAAACCCACATTTTGTTGTTTCCTTTTCACTACATTCTTTCCTGCCATGAAATTGTCCTTTTTCCAGCTTATTATTCAAGATAAAGCCCCACTTATAAACAATTATTAGATTTTGTTGTAGTGAATGAAACATTCTTTCATCACTTTTAAAAACTATTCCAGTTAGATTTAATAATATTCTTAATCTTTCTTGACCTCACTATTATTTTCCAAAACCATAACACTTTCCAATACATTGTATTGATAAAATAACAATCAAAATAAAAAAACAAAAAAGTTTATTCTCAGTTAGTGACACTTTTGTTATAAACACAGAACTTCTTTAAAGTACGGTAAAGAACACATACAAACATGTGAATACCTTTCAAATTAATCACTTGATTCAGGTTAATTTAAAATCCTTTTTGTCATTTAAACCAGGGTAATGACATGCATCTAACTTGGAGCAGCTGAGGTGGTGCAGCGGTTAGCGTTACTGCCTCACAGCAAGAGGTTCTCCAGTTCGATCTTCAGCTGGGGTGCCTTCTGTGCAGAGTCTGCATGTCCTCCCTCTGGTCACATGGGCTTCCTCCAGGTGCTCCAGTTTTCTGCCAAAGACATGCTGTAGGTGTATTGGACACTCTAAATTGGCCCTAGGTGTGAGTGCGTGCATGTGTGTGCCTTCTGTGGAAGGTTGGGCACCAGGCTGGCAATTCGACACCGTAAAATTCCACTGCCAATCATGAGTGGATAGGTGATTATGAGTGGACAGGTGATTTGCTGTGGTGACCCCTAACTGGGAAAAGCCAGAAGAAGAAGAATGACATGCATCTAACTTAAGTTACCACAACTACTAAATCTAAAAAAGTAAAGAATTTTTGTCATAACTATAGGTGAAAGACAAAAATGTATCAATACCATTTAAATACATTAACAATTCGAAGAGATTTAACTCACCCCCACTCCAAAGTAAAAAAATATCATGATGACATCTTTTGTACAAAATTGATGAATCAACATATCTTGTACTCAAGATATGTTCTTTTTCCCATTTCAATTTTGCTATGTCAAGGTTCAAAGACTTACTAATGAATACCATGCTTGCTTCTTTTCTGAATAGTAGTGAAAATGTTGTCTTTCTTTCTCTTGTAACCCCTTGGCTCAGGAAACTAATTAAATTGTATGGATAACCCCTTTCCAGAAACATCTTTTATAAAACTTTCCATTCTGTTAGGAATTCCCTGTCATTGGGGATCATTCTTAAAAGCTCAACTAGCTGCCCTTTAATTAGACTCCTCTTCTGTAAAAAGGAGATGACTTGAAATATACAGGAAAGGGTTAAAATGTGGGCTTCCTATAGATATCAGATGCAAACCATGTGTTAGCTTTAATAATGGTAATATCCAAATAATTGATATTCTCCTTACAATGATTATAAGGTAATTAAAAATGGAAGAATTATTTAAATATTTCTTGAATAGTGTGGCTTTTACATCAGTGTCAAACCAAAAGTGGAAATATCAGCAAGGAATCTCACATATAATTTCCAGCAGCTAGCGAACCCTGACTGAAAGATGTTAAACTTTTCCCATTACCACATAACCAAGTTTGTATATATCAGGGCTGTAATCACATAATTTGTTCAAAGGCTATAAAATCTGTGTTGTACTTAATAATGGGCCACATCACTGAGGTATAAAGCTGTACAAAAATCTCCCTGGGGTGACTAAATATGTATTTCAGAATTATATGGGATATATAATACACTTTTCTGACTTTATCAAATATACACCAGCCAAAATTTAAATAGTTCTCTTCAATTGTCCCCAGATAATTAATAATGGCATTGTGTTTTAATGATCCAACCATTTATTTTATGATCAAATTTCAAGTTCATTTTGCCAAGTCTTATTGTGTTACATTTACTGACATTAAAGATACTATAATTACTACTACACCATTTTTATATCACAATAAATCAGTGTAATTTTTATTGAAGTAGTTAAGCTGTCCACTTCCACATTGATCTCTGAAAAGAACAGAACAAAAAGAAAAGCCCCAGTACAGAATTTTCTGGAAAGTCACTGTTACCTCCACTAGGTTAGACAGGTAAGCCCTCAGGCTAACTTATTCTAGTCAAGTTACATGAAAATTATTTTACACACTTAATTAAATATGGATTGACATGAAATCATTTCATTATGTGGAATTGAGTTACACCCACAAGATCTTTTATTTTGGCTGTATTCTAGTTTTTCTGCTCCCTGGAAAAAATGCATGATTCAGTTTTGTTAAGTTTCAGAGAAAGTCAAATAGAGTAAAGGGATCATTAACAATGATTCTTATACAACATTTAGTATAATCTACAATTTCCAGAGTAAATCTATTTTGTGTAGGCTAATCATACATTTGCTATAATCAAGACCTCAGTATTGTCTCTTGCAGCTTTTAAAATACTCAATCCTGGGGATTTAATAAAATCTATGTAGAAATAGTGGAAGGCCTACATCGAAGGTACCATGGCCGTGTATGCAGATCCCCCTCGGCAGTGTGCCTCACACATTAATGAAGGTGCATTACTGATGGAGAGCCATGTAACACGGTTAGTGTATCAGTGTAGGGGGTGTGTTACTGTGTCCAGAGATGAGTAACACAACCCCTGCACTGTCAAATTAGTGAAATTAAATAATTTTATAATTTTTTGTGTATGTGTTTGTGTGTACAGCGTGGCACTTGGCAATGGACACATGCCAGACATCTAAAAATAGAAACTAGATGCATTTAATTATTTAGGAAAGATCAAGTTTAAGCATAGCTGAGTGGGTTTGCGTGGCATGCCATGGTGCTTAGTGGTGCTTAAACGTAGTGGAGAGCTATATGGAAAAGTATAACAGCATTTGTTATGGCCATGTAGCTGAATGGTTAGAGTGACAGCCTTCTGTGCAGTAGATGCACGGTTCGACTACATAGAAAGGTTATTTTATAAATACACAAGTATGAGACATCTTTTAAATCCTGATTAAATTCTGATTAATTACACAGCCAGGTTATTAAATTTAGTTTGCAAATGCCCATTTATCAGCAGTATTTTTAAATCTTGATTGAATTTTATGCAAATACACAGACAGGATATGAAGCATTTATGTTGCAAATACACAATTATGAAAAGTATGTGTAAACCATTGATGGAATAATGTATGTATACTCAGACATGTTATCAAACATTTTCTTTGCAATTACACAATTATGTAATGTATTATTAAATTCTGCTTTGCTGCACTCAGCTAAGCTCCACTAAGCAAAGCTAAGCCTCACCAAGCACTGCTTAAACCAGCAATCTTTTAGCAGTGCTTGGCTGGTTTGCGCATTGCTAAGCAGTGACAAGCACTGCTAAGCAATCTCCGTTTAAGAACTGCTCAGCCCAGCTAAGCTGATTTGTGCACCACTAAGCATTGCTCAGCATTGCCAGTTTAAGCACTGCTCAGCTGAGCACAATGGGTTTGCAAGGTGCTAAGAGAAGTGCCACATTTTAAAAAATGGTCCAATGGTGGTAAAGTGTGGGAAAACAGCCTTATTTAAGTGCAACAGGTGGGAATACAGCCATAATCTGTTGGAGTTTGATCTTGGCAGAGACTATGGCAGGAGTTGGAAAGGATTCACACTTCTTTGTGCAGCAGGGGTCATTCGGCAGTCCATGGTCATGGATGGACTCCTTGTAAAATACCATGACATCCGGCTGCTGCAGGGCCAGTACCAGGGGTCAGAATACAAATCAAAGGCCTGGGACTGGCTGCCACATGATCTCACCAGTGCAACTGGTATCCTCCACACAAGTGAGCAGGTATGTCATCATTATGATGACCAGAAGTGTTGTAAGGGGGGTCCCTTGGCCACTTAGGTCCAAGATGCTAGAGACTGGAATGTCCTCCAGTTTGTAAGTATTGTTATCATTGTTTTACCAAATTCTTCTCTGAATGTGTGATAGACAGGTATCCATAATGATGTGTTTCTCTCCCCACAGCTGCAGAGGAGAGAGCTCACAACCTGGAGGTCCATGCAGGGTGCCTGGCCAGGTTGCACTGTGAGTCTGGTGAGTACAGATGTATTTTGGAATCTATAGTCATATAAACAATAAAGAGTAAATTAGTAACTGCCAGTAGGTATATTCAGTGTTGATTGTACTGCAATGAATGTGGTCATAGACCTGGAGTGATATAACTAAGTAATGCCAGGTACAGTTCAATAAAGATAAAGGCATGAAATCTGCAATGTCAAGGACATAAAGTTCAACTGTATTAATAATATGTTAAGTAAATAGAGTTTTACAGCATTGCAAATGTTAAGGAAATAAAGTTCTACCGCATTCATAATGTTAAGCAAATAGAGTTTCTACTGCATTAATTGTGGAATTACAGCTGTATTGCAACACCTGAATTATATGAACAGTTCAAATAAAGACTGTAGACATATACCAATTAGTGCATGACGTCACCCCAAATAAAGATGTGTTGTGCAATATGTGTGTATTTTGGGCTGTTGATCATGAAATTGAGTATTGCATCTGCTGTGAAGTACAAACAGGAATAATAACACTAAATGACGGAAGGTTTGATAATAAAGAGTGTTTTGCTAAACTGTAGAAGTGGAACTGTACTACAAGATATAATGCATTAAGATATTTTTTCTGCACTAGATCTGAAACAATAATGGGAACGCCCAATGTATGTTTTGTATCTCAGGACTGTCTTGTGGTAACCACTGCATTTCAGCTATATGCATTCCTGCTGTTAGGTATGCTGCTGCAGGCAAGTATGAAACTGTAATAGCTGTAGACTGCAAATATACCACCTGCAACTGTATATCGGTCATGTAGCCAACACAGCAGTCGGATATGGTCTGTACACATCACACATATTCCTACCCACTAGGGATTAATTATCTACACCTGCATTCCATGTATTAACGCACAGTTCACCTACTATCTCTGTCATGTATGACTCTCATACATGTGTATTAAACTGCTAATACAGTCTTGTATAACAATCAACTTCTATTACCAGGTCATATTTTGTCACCAGGTGAGCTATAGGCACATATCAGTCAGTCAATATTCAGCAGTGCCTCAGTTTGATAAATCTAGGTGTGATGTACATTTTGTCACACACAGACTGGGGTTCAAATTCAGGCACAAGTACTACTAAATATCTATAGCTACAGTTATGTATTGTTAACAGATGTTCTCCCCACAGGAATGACAGGTAAATAAGTGGCTGTGGTAGCTGTTCAAATGGGTTAATAACTTCTGTGTTCAGATGAGCCAGAGTGTTAACAACATTGCTTAGCAAGGTGATAAAATGTCAATAAATAAAGTCAACAAGTACAATAGTAATAAAAGTTAATAAAATAAATAAATCTGTTTAATCCTGGTACGGCTGCATGCCTGGTGTGTCTGTGAATGTCTGCTGATAGTCTAGCCCCATACTTGCCAAGGATGGCTGATTGGTAAACTCGCTGTACTGTGCACGATACATGTCTCTCAAGTGTCACGCTGTCATGGATTGTGATCACTGTTGCCAAATGCCTTGGACACAGATGTATCATCCACTTGATTTATGTCAATAACACAGTCATACTACATCAGTCCACAGTACACCTTGGTAATCATATATGTCCCCCTGACATGTAATAGTCCCCTGCAGTTGTGTACCTTTATGTGTTCCAGCTTGGCCCATACTGTCCCATGCAGATAGCTTGAGAGGTATGTAGGTGCTACAGAAGCTATACAGCACTTGTATACATAAAGTATGTGCAGACCTGTAGAGTATATAAGAGTTCTGCTGCAAACAATATAGCCTATACTGGTAGTAATGACATGTATTCCCCCCCACCCCTTATTTGCATCATAATTTATTATTTTTATACATCAGGTATGGATTATTTTTAACATATGTTGTTCTCAAAATGTTATGTTGGACCTTGTGTTTTATTATTGTTGTGCATTACAATGGTTGCATACTAACTTACCTTGTTGAATTACCTATGTTGTTGGCCTTATGTCATAACTGTTACTGGAATCCTGTTACAATATTATTATCCCACTTATTGTTGTGCTCCATATGCTATGCAGTGTTACATTACTGAGTTATGTGTAATGTTTTGGCATGTCGTTATAACTAACTACATGTTCTCATCATTACTAACCTATACAATGAAAAACCTCAACACCATAGCTTGACTGGGTAGTCCAGTTCCTAGCATTCTGTCTAATCTACCTCAGCCGGCCATGGCACTGGGTCCCAGCATGTTTGGGACCCAATGTGGTGCTGCTCCCACTGCTGGCCTGCACCACCTATGGGTGGAACTGCCTCAGGGGATGAGACCCATCTCCCCTGAAAGCAGGTGTGAAGAGGGAGTCATCACCCAGCAGCAGCTACCATGTACCGTGGCTACAAAGATTGCCTGCACCAGATTGAGAGCAGGCTGGGCAAGATGGCCCTGGCACCCAGTCCTCAGCACAGCTATCTTCTGGGTAGTGAAGGAGCAGTGTTGACTGCCCATGGGTGGGGAGCTCAGTCTTACTGCTGCCATCTGGGGATGCATGGCTCTCCATTTCCACAACACCCTCCCCGTCCATGGTGTTTACCCCCCATGTGACATACACTGCCCATGTATGGTGTCTTGTCTATTTGAAAATGCTACCTCTCCTACCCAAATTACCTCCCCACATGTACCTATATCCCTTCCCCAACATTCCACTCTCTCCTTAAAAAAAAAAACAAAAAATATCGCCCCAAACATAGCTCTCCATTTCGCACCCATGTCCACTGAACACACGTTAATCATTACATGCATCAATCAACACATATCCTATGCCCTCATAGACTCTAAATTGTCTACGACCTGCACAGCTGTTGCTGTAGATGAAATAGAGATCTATGGTCCTTTCCTACACCTGCCCTGCACATCCCTACCTGCCTTTTAGCATGTTTTTCCACATTTTTGCCCCCATTTTGCCACTTTCCTATCACCCCTTTATTCTTTTCTTTTTTTTTAAATTAGCGTGAATTTAAGCTGAGCTAAGCAGCATGGCATGCTTCACAAACCCACACAAACTCACTTAACACTGCTTAAAACTGGATTAATCACCTTCTATGTTTCTGACACTGTTAGGCACATCTGCAAAAAAATCAGCCAAGTCTCAAACCTGGGCATTAGCCCACTAGGCCACTCAGCTCTGAAGTAAAACGGGTGTTTCCATACATATATCATGATTACCAATGACACAGTGCTTGTACATATGATAGGAAAGTTGGCAGTGTACTTGGGACTGTGATGCAGACACCAAACCAGTAGACAGCCAAATAAATAATGATGGATGTTCATGAGGCCTGGGATAGTAGGTATAGCTATCAGCTGCACAGACTGTTGCAGAATCTCCACAGTTGTGCTGCCTAATTTTGGCACATTTGTCACAAAGCCTTTTCTGTGCACTACAAGTCAGTGCAGAGTGAGGTGAGAAAATCATGACAGACAGTTCAGTGTCACGTGTCATACCCATCCAAATGCACATGCTAATGTGACTCCTGTGTAACAGACTGCATTCATGCACATATATCTTGCAAATATACCTGCTGCAGTATTGACTCAGTATCTCAGTCTGTTAAATCCCTAGCATGCTGTACATTTTGCCACCCACAGTCCAGGGTTCAAATCTAGTGTGTTACACTTCAATTACATGCTTGTGAATTGAACAAATAATGACTGACACCTGCAATTTTAACCACTGCTACCCATATTACTACATCAGAGGCCTCTAGGTAGGGATACACTGCACAAATATGTCTAGGCTACCTATCTGTCACCTAACACTCTCCAATTGGCACCATACATAACATATGTACTTTAAGCATATGCCTCACCAGAGCTGACACTGCTCCCTCACTGACACATTCAGCTTGCAGACCTTCAATGTGTTCATAATTCCCAGTATGAATCCTGGGCAAAAAGCAGCAACTGCAGCCTGCAACATATGCAGCACTATGTTCAGCTACCCGCTACACAACAACCATACCTCACAACCCCCTACAAGGGAGCCAAATGGCACCCATACATGAAGGGGTGGGGGCAAAGGTCAGGTGACAGGGACATGTGTCACAGTCTGCCCTACAAACATACACAACTGATAGACCAACATCTATTGTAGTAGTATGCATATTCTGATGTGTATGACATATAACACTCACATGTGTCTTCCCCCTTACTGATCTCAACCCACATTGTTTAACACCAAACTGCCACATAATCAGAAAGTATTTTGACAATGGCCAAACATAACTTGCAAAACTGTGGACATACCACATAAATCCCAACAGTGAACAGTATTTGTACCTACCCTCTGCAATGCTGTAGTCTCCACATCTCAGTGATACCCATCTCAAAGCCTAGGAAGGGGGCCAAGACCTACATGAAGGCCTTAAATATTGCACTGTTGTGCCATGTCATTGGCTAATGAAATTGCAACCCAGCTGTTCTGGATGCAATTAGCAAGTGTGAGCCACTGACTGGTGCACAAGAAAATACCTGTTCATGATCATTAACAACAAAAGGCAAGCAGCTGCCTATGGTGAACAAGTCTGTGACTTGCTTTACAAAGGCAGACTGCGATATCACAAGCATTATACTTCAGGAGTTCTGCACAAAAAGGAGTACAGCATTCTACCAGGTATGTAATAGACACCCCATGTGATGGGACACAGATGGGAGGATGCAGTTATGGGGAATAGAGAATACAACAGTAGGTCTGTAGTACATATCTTGGAATGACATGTTGCCAATAGTCAGCTGTCCAGCACCTACAGGCTTCCCTTTCAACTCTGTCTGCTGTGACATAGATCACAGCTCTGGCCCTCTGAGTCCCTCCTACAATAGTTGGCTCCTGTATGAATGCTACTGGATTAGACAATAGTGACAGTAAGTAATGGTGGACACAGCTGGCATATCACATGATGTACTGTCATTCAGCTCCTCTCAGTTTGTGAATGTCACACATGAATAGTTCAAACATTGTACAGGTGTCCCTGACAGTCCTTGATGTACTTTGGCTAGCTCACTGTGTAGTCGACATCCATATCTCACTGCTTGTGAGCTATGGCTAGCATACCTGTTGACCCCCTACAGCATGACATCAGGCCATAGTCAGTATTAGTTGGGGGACACAGGCTTGACCTCAGCAGTGGAGTCTACATATTGAGCATACAAAGTAAGGGAATGAATACAGTAGCAGATATTACTGTACTATAGCTGTTTTCTGAGGGTCTGGCATGTGACAGCCAGATTCTCCACAGTCTGAAAACATTAAGTATTTTCAACCATTTGCCAGATATCCACATTTTTCTGGCAGAGGGTCTACACATATAAGGCACATGTACACATTCCACAAACATTTGTGTGCTGCAGTAGTTGGACACCTACAGGGAATATATCCTACAACATGTTTGCAGTGGCTGTCTGTCATTGCCTCACACTGATGTTGCTGGACTGTCCCCATATACTTGTACTAACACTCACCTATTTGCTGGATGGTGACTGTATGACATGGTACTGGGACATCGCCCATAGGAGACACACCACAGTAGACAGCATTAATGGAAGTGGAGACATACAACACACTCCATCACAGCACACAGGGCCATAACTGGTATTCATAGAATAATAGCACCATAGGAGGTTACTTGGTAATTGGCCCTGTGGCCCTAGTCCAACAGGGACACGGGTGGAATCCCAAGGGTGTATTTTCTGTTTCCCATCCAGTTATCCATGTTGCGCTTACAAAGAGGTAGAGAGGTACTCTGCTTGACATGGAGAGGGAGTCTATTCCACAGATGGGGGAGTCTCTGGAACACAAATCTGTCCCACCAAGTCCTGTTGATGTGACAGACAAGGTTGAGAGTGAACGTGTGGGTTACTCGAGTGGAGCTGAATTTTTGGATATGCAGCAATCCCATCAAAGTGGGGTCTGTGATCACCTTGTTTGCCAGACAGAGGTTACCTCTGAGAAGTCTGTATGAAACTGAGTAGAGGGATAGGGCTGTTAGCCTACCTGTGTATGGTAGATGTTTGAGGCCCTGGATGCTCCTGGTGAGGAACCTCTGTAGTCTCTCCAGATGCTGCATGTGGTTTGCGAGGTACATGCTAAAAAGGGCATTGTACTCAATAATCGACCTTATTAGGGAAGAAGACAAGGATGTTATGACCTCCTTGTCCCTGGATAACATACTCTTATTTATGAGGTGGGCCTTGTAGAAGGCTTTCCGTACAACAGAAGCAACATGGTGGTCAAATGTCAGGTTGCTGTCAACCTGTGTGCCCAAATTCCTCACAACTGATTACGTGCTTAGGACATTGTTATTAATGTAATAATTTGTGGGGATGTCACTCTCCCCAAAGGGGTTGATGATGCATTTTGTGATATGCAGCCTGAGTTCATGTTTCTGGCACCAGTCATTTGTCTAAGTGAGACCTTCTTGGAGGATGTCCACATCACTAGGGGATTTGGTGATAGCCCCCAGCATGCAGTCATCTGCAAACTTTGTCAGCCATAACCCACTGGTTTTGTCCTGAACCTCAGAAAAGTCTATCCAAAATAACAGAGGCCCTAAGACAGAACCCTGGTGTACACTGCTTGTTACAGGTCTACTGCTTGAGGTAGCTTTCCTTATATTGACTAGGTGGGTTGCATCAGTGCACCAGTTTGCTACCCATCTGGTAACATATGGATTGATGCCTAGTTGAGAGAGTTTTTCGAATATGGCCAAGTGAGGAATAGTGTTGAAGGCTTTGGCCAGGTCAAGGTAGGCAGTATGCACTGTTTTTGCCCTTCCCCATAGCTTTGGTAACTGTCTCAAAGAAGTCAACCAAATTTAGCAGACATGATCTCCTCTTGACAAAGCCAAACTGTGTGGGATTGAGTGCTTGGAGGTTGTCAATGTCCTTGTTAATGAGATCCATGATAATCTGTTCCATGGCTTTGCAGATCAGGCTAGTTAGGCTGATGGGTCTGTCATTTCTCAGACTGGTGGATGCTCCAGCTTAGTTTATAGGGATGACAGTGGCTGTCATCCACTTGGCTGGGGACAAAGCCAGTACTCAGGCTTTGGTTAAATACACTGCCTAATGATGCTGCATGCTCATGCCTGCAGTCATGTAGGATGCAGCCTGGGATGTTATCGGGTCCCATGGAGGCTGTATTTTATGCCTTTGAGAGGGCAGTGGTGAGGGATGTTATTGTTGGAGATGGTGACTTCGAAAGTGGCTGCTTTATGGTCAGATCTCACCAGGAAGGATGATACTGTAGGGATGCTGCAGTGGTTACTCGTGTTGTTTAATATTAAGTCCAAGATATTTCCACTTCTTATGGGAGTATCAACTCGCTGTTCCAAGGTGTTTGCATTGACAAAATTGATGAATCTCTGGCCATTTGTGTTCTGACATGAGTAGTTCTTGCAATATATGTTTGGGTAGTTAAAGTCACCCAGGATCAGGGTAAAGAGTTGAATTCTGATAGAGTAGAACAGGTCCATATAGGCAGAATGGGCATCTTGAGTCAGATTTGGGGTCCGTTAGCTAGCTATGTTTGAATAGGGGTCTTGTCAATGGTTAACTGCACCTGGAGTGTCTTCTGTGCATCATACTGTTTGACCAGCCTGGAGATGTGTATGTCTTTGATATATATTGACACCCCACCTCCTTTGGTTTTACTGGCCACAGTTTGGGGTCTGGATGTATGACAGGATGGGTAATCAGGTAAGGCTGGGGTGCTCCCTGCAGCTTTGAACCATGTTTCTGTGACTGCACAGATGTCAGCCTTTTCGAGGGTGAAAAATAGTTGCATTGAGTGCAGTTTCATGTTTAGACTTCTAGCGTATAGCAGCATGACCTTTAAGTTGCGTTTTGTTGACATTTTTATGTTGGTAGTCTTAACCTCGTAACTTTTCCTAAAAAAGGAACTATGGGGGACACAAGAACCTTTGCCAGAAGCCTGAAGCCCAGGTGAGACAGATGCAGACCATCTATGGCAAAGCATCATGGTCTGTCGATCATATCTTCCCAGGCTGTCATGTACTGGATCCCCCTGGAATGGTACCAGAAACTAAGCCAATTGTTAAAGTCAGTCATTTCCTGTTTGTATTGAGACATCATTCTGGGTGATGGCAGAATGCTGCTTAAGGCTAGGAACATACCTGCCTGGGACAAATAAACAGTGTGCTCAATCATGTCTCTCTGCATATAGTCCAGGGAGGTATGTCTCAAGTCATTCACTCCAACATGGAGTATGACAGAGTCATAACAGTACCTGTTGTGAAAGACTTCAGTGTATATGTGATATGGCAGATTCTGGCACTTGGCAGACAACTAACTGTGACTTTCTCCTTATCCAGCCTAGTGAGAGGCACATCTGTGTGTCTCACAATGGAGTCTCCTATGACTAATGTGTAGGGTTTAGGGTTTATGTTGAAGCCTTAGTGGCTGTGAGACACAGGTGTGTGGGCTATGCATGGTATGTGGTGGGGAGGCCTGTGGAGATAGCATGTGTTTTTGCCTCTGAGGTCTCCTTTGTTTGGGTATGTTTATGTTGAGGACCTCTGCATATGTGGGTGTGTGTTGTGTAGGTGTGTGTGGTGCTTGAGGTGTAGTGATTGTGTTGACAACCTTTTCTGTGCCAGATGTACTGGCTTGGAAGGGAGACAGCATAGACTCTAGGTTCCTAATGTAATTGCATCTCTCACAAATTGTGTTCCTAGGTGGTGGTAGTAGATGGTTGTCCATATACATGAGGCAATTGCTACACTGTGTCCATATCAACCAGACTGGCAGGAGAAACTGTAGGACATTGTCCATCCATATTTGTCATAATCTGAGGGAGAAAGGCCTGGGAGACCTAAGGGATGGGCCTAAAGCCCAAGACCAAATGTAAGAGGCTTACAATAACACTTACAATTTAGACAGGCTATAAACAAGCAGTAATAAATGGAACAGAAAAAACACAGTTGAACACTTTAGAGAACAAGCAGCAAGTAGAAGGAAAAAGCAAGATGAGCAGGAAAACTCAGGATGTATTGCCACTGTGTTGCGATAGCCACATAATACTGTGTTGATAGATGGCAGCATATCATGTGGTAGTTAGTGGAGGATAGTGCTGACCAATTTGGATGTGCAGGGTGTGTACATAGTGGAGAGCAATGTATGTGGTCCTGTGACATGTTCCTCTCTTCTTGTCTTTCAGAAACAATGTACAGATGGTGGCACCCGCCTTTTTCTGCTGCCGAAAATGAAGTGATTCTGGATGGCCTCGGACTGCATCACAACATCCTGCTTTCCAGGAGTCTCCAGAATCAGGAGCAATGTGCTGCACTGTGGGCTGACCTCATCACATCAGTAAACCAAGTAGGACTACAGGAAAGAAGCTATGAGCAGATCCGACACCGGGAGACTGATATGATAAATGCTGCACGGCAAAGGGCTTCTGCTGTGGTCAGGAACTGTGCTGCCACCAGTGGAGGCCCTGCAGCAGAACAACCACTCTTGGCCACAGAGGAGTTACTTTCAAACCTGGGATCAACCACCAGCTCTCAAGCATCCATCACCTCATATGTCATGGACATGGGTGATACAGCTTCCACAGCACAGGAGTATCTAGATAAGCATCCTGTGTTCGCCACTGTAATACTGTAGCAGTAATAGTGGCAGGCTCTGCATACCTGTACATGGATGTCAGGTCAATCTGCATTTGGGGGGGTTTGTTTGTAACACACACTTGTGCACACATACTCAGAATGTCAGCAATGTGGGCAGCATCGCAGTTCCTGCTGTACATGTTGATATATGCCCATATTATCCTGTAACAATGCCACATTTGTGTTTGCTACAATACCTCTCCCTCACATTTCCATTGGTACAACTGGTGTGGTCAGAGTCCAACATCCTGTAGCCAGTGAGTGTGAAGCTCTTTTGGTATGGCTTACATATACCCTAAGAATGTTAAAGGCTGCCAGTTTGCCATGGACAGAACTGTTATGCTTAGAAAGAGTACAATACTTGTATGTTCAGTTTTGGAGGCATTCACTGCAGTGCATTGAATCGGTAATCACAGTAGTGTATTTGCAGGAACTGTAACATATTTGCAGTTATTTTTGTAAAGGTCTATGCTGTCTGCTATATAGGGGGCAATAGTATGGTGGAGACGAGTGCACTGTGTTTTAAGTGTAGATCCATC
Organism: Protopterus annectens; assembly: GCF_019279795.1. NCBI lineage: Eukaryota > Metazoa > Chordata > Ceratodontiformes > Protopteridae > Protopterus > Protopterus annectens. The sequence continues at coordinate 13,422,109 of NC_056738.1, read as the reverse complement.
ACATACACTGACATACCACTTATCTCATAGGTGTACAGTACTGGCAACATTAACCGCATGTAGCTGCATTGCATGTTATTAAGGGCCTGTCTTGTCTGTGTATGTTGTAGTCTGCTTGTGTGTTGTGAATGGGATCAAAAATAAGATGTGGTATGTATAATGCAGTTGTGGCATCTGACCTGTATATATATGTGTGTGTGTGTGTGTGTGTGTGTGTGTGTGTGTGTGTGTGTGTGTGTGTGTGTGTGTGTGTGTGTGTGTGTGCGTGTGAATCAGCAGACATAATAGTGCAGGTATTAATGTAGGCATGTTGTTTTCCTCCTCACAGGTGACCTTGTGGGTTGGAGAGTGTCCCCGTCACAACCTGATGTCAGTGTCTCATCAGACTCTGATGATGATGGTGGCCATAGTGAGATACAGGTTAGGTTGTTGGGGGCTGAATCTGTCCCATGGGTTGACACCCCACTTCTTCCCCCAATGTCCCCGCACACAGTCAGTATGCCCACACATACCCAGTTCCCTTCGGCCACAGATATTGGACAGTCAGAGTTTGGCAGCATTGAACAGGAGAGTGTGGCAAATATGGCATCAGTGACTGTAGACACAAGCCATAGCCAGAGAGCTGGCAAGGTCCCACACAGGCAGATTGACAGGGGTGCTCAAAGGAGGACTGCTACCCATCCACTACCTGTCACAGCACAAGTCATTTGACGCATGTTTCAGTCCATCATGGAGGCACAAGCACATTCCAAATGCAACAGTAAATGGATGCTCAGGATAATGGATACATGACTGTCTGGCATCCATGACTATCAACAATACTGGTGATGCCATACTTCATTTCACTGATGTAGTAAACAGACAGTAGTTTGAGACATTTTCAGTCCTTGACTGCACATTGTCTGTGTAGCACATGTGGTGGGAGTAGGGTGTCAGACATGTGGCCATAAATTAGCAACAACATCGGCTGAGAGTCTACATGGCTATGCACAATCACACTGCCGTAGTGGCAGTACCTTCAGCACTACAGAAGGAAGGGTGCTGTCCACACCATGATGTGGCAGGCCATGGGCACGTGGTCCTGGGTGGTCCCATGAGGGCCATGGGCTCAGCAGACATCAGTCACCATTAGCGACAAGTACTACACCTAACCCTGGGCATGGTGGTACCAGCACCACTCCTGCCAGAGCCAGTTCCTATGTTTGTGGCTGGAGACAGTGAACTGTCCAGTCTGCCATGTACAGTCCACTGCTGTCCAACATCCCCATGTGTAGGGCTAGCACATGGCTTGACTGTGTACAGCACACACTTGTACATCAGTGTCACATGCAAGTCACCAACAGACACACATGGCACCTCTTCATGGCCCAGTTGACCACCACCCCTTCCTGACTTCACCACATAATGTCAAATGTTTGGCACAGCATAGGTCTTTGACACCTCAACACCACACCCTGTGCATGTGATGAATTATAATACCTGTGCCACATCCCTGCCAATCCTTAACATCGATGCAGGAACATGCAAACACATGTCTGATGCACACGGTGACTATAGTACATTACATGACATTCTTTACTGTGGTTCTATTATGCCATGACAGGTGCTGTCTGCTGGCATGTATCATGAGTACACACTGACATGTTTGTTCCTTTGTTGCATGATGTTAAATTGGCAGAAGTGTCACTACTGACAGGTGTCTCTTAGAACTTTGGATTTTTCTGCTGCAGGGCTGTGAGTGGCTATGCTGTGGAGACTTGGTGGCAATACAGTGGCTCAGGATGACATTGTACCAAAGCAGAAATATGACATCAACAAGGTAAGGCTTGTGTCAGGGGCAATGGGGTGGACATCATAATCCTGCATGCATACCCTGTGACAAGGCATGCCGTTCTTGATATGTGTCATCTGGATGTTGTATACTTACAAATATAGGTGGTCCCAGATAGCATTTATGCCTAGGTCGGTGTGGGCTATTTAGGGGCAGCAGGTACTCACAGAGCCTTACAATGTATAGCCATTGCACACACATAGGCAAGATTGACACACTGCTGCAAAGGGGTATAGTTACAAACACACACATACTCACAGAGATGCCCTTTCTGAGATCAGAACCCTTACCTATCTAGTAGTATATAGTGCAGTAATGAGTGCTTATCACCTGCGAAATGGAGTTCATGTGTTTTGGGAATGTTTGCCAGTGCTGTTAAGGTAGATGACATCCGCAAGCCCTGTAAAGAAGGCCAATGGGGTGGGGGGTGGGGGTTGTCAGGGCCAGAAAATGTATAAACATTGCACACAGATAGGTGAGACAGACACACTACTTCAAGGGGATATATTTATATATATATATATATATATATATATATATATATATATATATATATATATAGTTTACTATCAAATGATGAAAATCAAAAGACTGAATTCCAAAAAAGACTGAAAATTCAAAATATTGAATACGTTTTTAATGCAAGGGGCAAGGCCCCCTGCTCCCCTCATGTGGGGGCTATGCCCCCCATACCCCCTGTTTAATATATATACCAACTCTAAGAATGTATACATGTGGAGAAGGGGCAAATTCCATCATTCAATATTTTGAATTGTCAGTCTTTTTGGGATTCAGTCTTTTGATTTTCAGTCATTTGATAGTAAACCAAAAAAAAAAAAATATATATATATATATATATACATATATATATATATATATATATATACATACACTAACTGAGTTGCCCTTTCTATCTAGTAGTATATACTATTGCAGTGAGTACTTATCACCTGCGCCACAGAGCTTATGTGTTTTGGGAATGTTTGCCACTGCTGTTAAGGTGGATGACATCAGCAGCGGTTGCCAGGGAGGCATTGTTGTGGAGGACACTAATCACAGGGCTGTAAAATGATTGACCATTGCACAGACATAGGCCTGAGGAGCATGTCTGTACTGCTGAATGGGTAATATCTAGATACACACACACACACACACACACACACACACACACACACACACACACACACACACACACACATAGTGGCTGATGTCAGATAAGAACCCCTACCTACCTATTATTACACACTACAGCTCACACTCCTAGTTCACATGCGCCACCGGTTACATTTCGGTGTACAAGTGGCTGCAGCACTATATCACTCTGCACCTATATGTGGATACATATATATATATATATATATACATATATATATATATATATATATATAAATATACATATATATATATACATATATATATATATATATATATATATATATATATATATATATATATATATATATATATATAAATATATATATATATATATATATATAAATATATATATAAAATGTGTTATCTCTATATATCTATCTATATATAGGTATTTAGATATATAAATACATATATAACACTCCTCACTAGCATCTCCCTCTCCATCCACCCTCATCCTCACTAGCATCTCCCACTCCATCCACCCTCAACCTCTCTTCCACCCCACTAACTACCTTTGATTACAGCCAACTCTGATGCTTGAAAGCTTATGATTTATAATACAGCTGCAATTTCTTACTGTAACAATGTGAATAACTGCTATTTAATTCTTTGAATACATTCTATTTTAGATGGCACAGATGTTATGTGAGTACTGTGTGTAGTATGTTATTCATCAGGAACTATGATTATATTAACATTAATTTTATACATACAACTACATCTACTTCTTGTAATCATATACCTAAATTCATCTTTATTGTGGAGCTTTTCTCCCCAGGCCTCAGCTGAAAAAGGACCTGTGTCCAGTCGGATTTTCCCGGTCAACAAATGTAAATAAATAAATAAAAAATAAATGAATAAATATGTACTATATCTATATGTGCCACATAGTGATAGACTACGGTAATCATGTCTGAGGGAGATCGGGAGAGACAAATACATATGCAAAGCTGTCTGTATGCACAGATATATATTCACATCTCAATTCTTTAGGTAGAGGCTTCAGACATGGGACGACAGTAGCAAAGTGTGGGAGCATGCCCAGTGTGACTGTCATTAATTCCAAGGTGACTCCAGGCCAGACCTACCTGTCCTCCAGTCTATGAGTTTGTATGCTAGAGCCAATTGGCTGCTGCACCTGATTCAGCAGTCCAGCACCTCCCTGATATTATGTCCAAGGGATTACCCGAATGAGAGCTGCACATAATATCTGAGTCATACCTAGGGTGTGTACAGATTGTAATAGACTGTACAGGGTTTTACATTATATGTCTGGTACATATTACATTGCATTGTGATTTTCTGGTACATCAGTGACAAATTATTATAGATTGATGTTAGGTACTGATGAGAGACATTTGAGTTGCTAACTGCATACACATCAGGGAACCCATGCTACTACATGACCTGTTATTCTCTGCACTTTCTACATTTGCCTGGCCAGTAGTTAATCCTTCTCCTTATATGTGGGACTTTGTCCCGCTCCTGTTCATGGCTGTGTCCATATTTCCTGTTCTAAGTAGTTGTAGGTATGCTGGGATTGGGGTACATGATGTAACAGCACACACACGGTTACAGACTTCATATCTCTGACTGTACATGTTTAGCAGGATGTTCAGCATTCCACCCCATATGTCTGCTCTACTCCTCAGATTTTTTTTGGTAATATACTACTACATGGTGCTCACTGACTTGTTGTAGGTACTAACACAGTTACGTGAAGGCCTTTACATCCTGCTGTTATTCTGACTTGTTCCAAGTTGCTGTTATACTAGCCACTTTCTAGGTTACTCAGAGCATGTGTAATGTCCATTGTCATGGCCCCCTGTCCCTCCATTGTCTCTGGCTTTGCCCATTTTTCTTGCAGTAAGAAATAATTGTGTATTGACAGTCTTTGTGACTCCTACCAGAGGAGTACATTACATACAAAATTGTAGGTGCAACCAGCTTTGAGTGATGAACACCATCAACATTGTTAATGTACTTCGCCCACTGACCACACAAGCCACCTGAAAGTGAAGTGTAATTCCTGACACTATCAACAGCAGGCAGATATATACTTTGACCCCTACATATAGAAGAAATAGAACATGTCACCAGGTTGTTTGGGATAGCCCCGGGATTGTATGGTCTGCTGCTATAAACCTGCAAACATACTGCTATTGCAGTTGTATGGGAACATGGGTGTGTTGAGGTTAGGGAACTCTAGCATTGAAAGTCATGTGTATGTCCTATGTCCCCACTGTTTGTCATTTCCCTCACATAGTGCAGTGGGTTTTGCTGCCTTGTGGCCTACTGCATATTATGGGGCAGCCAGTATTGAACAAGGAGTTCTTGTTGTCCCACATAGCTGTTAGTTCTTTGTAGGTAGACCAGTAGCCCGATCTATTCCCTTACATACATGCAGCAGGCCCATACATATGCTACCATAGGTCTAGTACCCCATACATTTGTTGTAAAGAAGAGTGACTTACCTTGTGCCTGCAGCAGTTGAGATAACAGTGCTTCAGGGATAACTCTGTTAGATGCACGCAGTACACAGTCAATACATGGTAAGGTATGGGTTGTGTGGTGTGGCTGACATCCTTTTTACTATGTATGTGAGTTGGAGTGAGGTGTCAGTCCCTAGGACCCTAGGTTGTCAGTGCAAGTGTCGTGTTGCTCTTTGCCAAGGCCAGGGCATAATGAGCATGCCTACATCTACTTACAGGGACAAGGTCAGGGTGTTCCTCCTCCGAGTCCCCCTTTGGGTGTGGTTGTGGTGACCTTGGCACTGGTGGGGGGACTGTATGTCTCTTCCCTGTGATGATCCTGCCACAACACTTTCCACAGGATCATATTATGTAGCATGGCACATACTGTGAACATTTGTGCACATGTGGCTGGAGAGTACTGTAGGGCTCCATCAGCTATATCTAGGCAGTGGAACCGTGACTTGAGCAGCTCAAACACATGATCTATGATGTTCCTAGTTTGTGCATTTGCCTCATTATGGCATTCTTCAGTGGGTGTCTGTGCATTTCTGATAGGTGTCATCATCCACGGTTCCAGTACATAGCCAGCATGACCCAGTATATGGCCGTATGGGATAGCTGTGATGCAAACGTCTGGTATAGCTGTGATGCCTGTCAGATATGGGAATCATGATAACTGCTAGGGCTGCCGATACACACATTCATGATAGTGCCCTGGGCATTGCACATGATCTGGCAGTTGATGGAGTGATAACCCTTACGGTTGACATAGACTCTACCTGCCACACTGGGCGGTGCTTTGATGTGCACATACTGCTGACCCTCTCCTTGGGGGTGCGGGGTAAATAAATGTGCCCACTGGTATGTGTTTGCATGGCAAAAAGGAACTGGTGGAGTACTCTGGATTCAGATGCCAGTGACAGCTCCATTATGTCCCCATTTGGTCTTTGAGAAACACCAGTAGCTAGTATTTTAAGGGCTGCATGTACCTTTTGTTTCCACTGGGATGGGATCCCCTCTGTTGGCTCTGGGTCTGAGTTGAGGGTGGCAAAGCTCAGTGAGTTCTTGTACTATGTCCCTGTCCATCATGTAGCGCTCTACAATCTCAGCTCTTGTAGCTCCTGGAAGGTTACCCTGAGCCTGAACACTCTTCTCCTTCTCACTATAGGCCTATTGTCAGCATCAGCATCAGCACTGCCCTCAGCCTCTAGCACATACAGATGTAGCAGAGCAGTAGCAGCCCCTAGCATTCTGCCAGTTAAAACTCCAAAGTCTGTACTCCAATGGTACACAGTATGGGTGAAAAATCAGATTCTAAGGTGTATGCATGCTTTATACTGGTGTGCTGCAGATGCAGCCTGTGTGTTTGGCTGACTATGATGCATTTCACCTGCCAGGTCTATCATTGAGGGGTTTGAATGGCCCAGTATGAGTGGAACAGGGCTTATCAGTACTTTAGACATGACTGGCTTTCCCAGGCTATTTCCTTTCTTTTTTTTTAAATGCCTTCCATGCTAAGCACTGCGGTGCAGTGAGTAAACCCAGGGTGCTGGTGTAAACACTGTACAGCAGTCTGGACACATCCCTTATGCATGGGCACACTCAACATAGTTTAAACCAGCTCTAAAACATGCACCCCACACCTAAACAAAGCTTAACAGCACTAGACACACACCCCTGCTTAGCTGAGTGTCAGGCCACACAAACAGGTGCCGATGAGCTCCAATCCACTTAAACATATAGTGACACACCCCATTTTGATGTCAGCTACCTCCTCTGTGGACACCCACATGGTTCAGGGGCTACACCAACTTTATCTGGAGATACAGTAGCCCATTTTTGCTATTCAGTAACCCCAGCTCATTTACATACTGATCTGTGCGCACAACCTGGATACTTCACTATTCCAGGGCCTGCCTCCTTAGCAACCACTGAAATTTACCATTATATGTACTGTTTGCAGGGCCCTATAATGCATTATTCTGACATATGTCTTGCTTTTGGATTTTACAGTTTTTATTTATTTATTTTTTTGGATAATGGCATGCTTGTGTGCCGTGCAGCAACATGCAAACATGATATGGCTATTAAAAATATATTTTTAATTATTTTGCATTATTTTGTGAAATACAGGGCATAGCTTTGCACATATCTGGTCCTAATATGACATCCCTGACCTTCTAAATGGGCTTTTCCATCCCCTGTTCAATTTTTGCTTTCTTGTACATGGTAATATTTTGTGTACACTTCAGACACCAACATGGGGTCTGCACAACTACCTTACTGCTTGTTGTATCACTCCAGCACCCTTATTTGACCTCATTTGCATGAAATTCATCTCCTTATGAGGTGATTTGCATTCCACGGACACTTCTGTGGCTGCACGCTTGTGCACACCTTTCTGCTTTTTTTACTGCATTGCACGGCTGCCGGTTTCAGTGTTGGGGCCATGCCACTATGCCTACATGGAATATCACTCCATATAGGCTTTATTAAATTCCCCCAATGTATATTTTATTTTATTCTGTTTTATTTTATTTTATTTCCTGTAGAAAAGCCTTTGGAGTTTCTACCTGGCACACTTAATAACTTCACAAATGAATATGAAAAAAGGTCTAATATACTAGACAGACTATTTTGACACTACATCATTGTTACTCATTAGTAAGTTAATTAGGGAATACAATTTAAAGAAAAACTGTAGATAGAAATGATAGATATTACATACACATATATATCAGGTAAATGTTAACACATTTGCAGACTGTTAGGAAAAAAAAGAAGTATAGGTCTCGAGAGACTTGACCCCATGCCTTTGTAAATATAGGTTCCATACCAGTGCATTAGCAAGGGAAGTTGCACAAACATTCACACAGGACCTTTTAGGAAAACATAGTTTAGGGGAATGCTGCACATTTGCAAACTGATAGCAGGAAGGCCTTGAGGGATTCAAACCCATGCATTTGTGGTAATATCGTCTCTACCAGGGCGTTAGCAAGGTGAGTTCTGGCAAGAGTCACACTGGAAGTACCAGGAAAATATATTTCAGAGGAAAGTCACACATTTGCAGAGTAAAGCCTAACTTTATAAAGCAAACATAAAACTATTTTCCCAGTGAGCGAATTGAGCCATGGAAGCAGTTAGACTAAAGGCATAAGCTTTACCCTATTTGACTGCTGCTACTCAGTGGTGCTCAGATCATTTGTTTGACCTATGTAAGCCCATGCCACTTGCATAGGTCATGACATCAGTTAGACTTCATTATTGCTATCCAATGAGCAGTAGTACCTCTCATTGGTTGTAAATAAGCATTGATGGTGCTCTCTATGACCCATCATGCATAGTATGAACACAAAAAGGTGATTTTTGAAGCCCCATTTTTTCATTGTACGGGATTGTGTCTGGTGTATTTATTTTTTCACTAGATAAAAGGTTGGAAATGGTAATATAGGACAGAGATGAAAAGGGGAATCGAGCGGATGGTAGAACAAATAAGGAATGGGCAGGATGGAGGTAGGATATCATACCGCTCAACTTCTTAGCACCAGATATCTGGGCAGATCCAAAATTAATTGGTGTTAGGTCCCAACTCAAGGGCAGATTTTACATATTGCTGATATTAATGTGGGAACTGGTAGAATAACAGGTCTGGCATTATCATGTATTCTGTAAAGGATATGAAGTCTGAAACTGAAATGTGGACAATTATCTAATGATTTCAGTCCTCAGTGATTTGGCAGAAAAGTACACATTTTATAATGAATAAAACAAAAATATGGGCCAGTGATGTAGATATTCTTCAGATATCTGGAAAGTTGAGATGCAAGGGTAGGAGTCATATTCTTTTTTTTTTTTGTGGAACAGGTGCCCTTTTATTAGAGAAAGGTTAGTTGGGAAAGGAAGTCAGAAAAAGTAAGATGTAGGTAAGATGGAGACATTAGGTACTAGGGAAAGACAAATATGTCTGACAAAGTGTGTGGTAACAACATGAGGGAGACATCAGAAAGATAGAAGACAATGGTGAGGGGAAGATTGCAAAGTAAACAATGATGGGCAAGGACACAAAAGGGAGGGGAACATCAGGTTCGTGGATATGGCTGGGTATTCACAGATGAAGACTATCAGCTTAAATCCCATGTGAGATTATTTGGTAGCCTGGGTACTGTCAACACTGAGTGCTAGCTCAGAAGGTGGAGTCAGCAGTGAGCAGGGGCATGTCTCAATGAGTCACCAGAGCATGGACTCCATGCAGACAATGTGGGCATCCAACCTCCTGTCTACAGACATAAAATGTCATAATGTAAAATTTGTAGATGGCACCCAGCACCAGGTTCTTTGAGTAGGTAAAATAAGTAATATGTGCATTACTAAGGTGGTGATTGGGAAACATTTTAAATTGGCAAAATTAGTTTTGCCAACCATAAAATGTTCAAAAGCAGTTCAGCAAAACTAAATTCATCTACAGTGGAGTTTGCCCTTTTCTCCACTAATGTGTGACCTCAGAGCTGGTATATATAAGTTCAGGCTCTGTGTGTATGGAGGGTGCCACCCCAGATGGTGGTATGAGGGGGGCTTGGCCCCCTGCAAAAATGTTTTCTTATGTTGGCTGAATGTAGTTTCAGTGAGAAGTTTTCAAAATTGTTACCATTGCCGAAACTACTTTTGGCGAGTCAACATGATTCTAGTGACTGTACCTTGACTTTTTACTTACAGTACTAATGTGGCGACTGTGTCTTAATTTCATCCCCCATCAGTGAAGGAGGTCAGGATTATGATGTCTTTTGTCATTGTAATGGTAACAGCACTGTTTCCCTTTGTGTGGTATGCAAGTTCCATGGGGGACAGCCTTACCCAATCTATTTCAGGCATCAGCCTGAACTTGGATTCCTCTTCAAATCACCCCTGTCCTCTAAAAGGAGCATTATCCTCTCCTTCTAAAGCCATGATGTCTCACTGTGAAGAATCTCTTTTAAATATGGCAGAGCACTGGTGCCTAAAACAGTCATTGTGTGTCTCGTCCTCCTCACAATGATAGGCATTAATGGGTATCTCATTTGCACAATGGATGGCAAACTAAAAAATATAATTGCTGTATTATTATTATTATTATTATCATTATGGTTGCAATGGCATTTTAAGGTGTGAAACATGCCAATATTCCATCTCTTCATATGCTGCCAAGAATACATGCTTTACAGCAATGCTATCAACAGATGGTTAAAGATAGCATGACAATTCTCTCACCCCTGTAATCATAGGCTGCCTGTGAGTATGCAGAGCTCACCACTGGTGTGTTTTAGGCATCATTTGAAATGTATGCAATGTTTACCATGTGTTCCTTGCTCAAACTGAGTGATTCAGAAGCAATAATAAGATCAGCCCTAATTAGCATAATCATTATACCAAGAGAGGTGAAGCTACATCAGAGTGATGAGAATCACAGAGTCTCATCACCCATTGGAAGAAAACAAATGTAAATCCTGTGACCCGCTTATGCTTAAAGCTTTCCTTCTGAGTAAGAGATCTGCTTATATTAAGTGCTACTTTCTACACACTGATTCAGTTGTATATCATGACATTTGACTGCTCCTATACAGTGATGTCTGTGAAGGATGTCAGATTTGTCAGTAATTTTTAGATGTGTTGGCCAAAATTGTCTTAAGGGCTATATTGCAAGTTTATTGCAGGTAGAAGAATGCAGGATTGTTATGGTAGATGGTAGATACCCCCTGGGGTCCCATTCTGCGTAATGATAATTACTATTCTATTGTTGTGTGCCTTACACATATGTCAGTAGCTACAACCTTAGTAAGAGTGGTGATATAATGGTCATGTGGTGTTGTTCAGTTTCAGTTTTGTGATGACTTTATGTGGAATATGTGCCCAGTACACATACCATGCATGACATTTACTTAAAGATTGTGGTTGCTGATATCTAACTGTCAGGCACAAATCAAGCATAATATATGGCCTACTAGGATGGAAGTACTGAACAGATTCATAAAAGCTTTGTGAGAACAAAGCTGTTAATCCCCATGTTTTCCATATGAAGACAGCAATGCCTAAATAACAGGGACCTAAGAAAAGAACTGCATCCGGTGGCCCATACATATCCACATGCAAGCCCAAATTTAGAGATGCAGATCATAAGGTGGTATGGCAGACACTTTGTCTTTGTGGCTGATGACTCTTTGGTATCCATGGCACTGACCAGTGCTTCTGTGACCATGCTTGTGCTGAAGTCATCATTAATGTAAATAAGCTGAGTGGTCAGGACCACAATTATGACAAGGTCTATTGCAGTACCATCATATGTGGTCTGTTCTGCAACCCACAGAGCAGACGCAGTGACTGGAGAATGTAGGGCAACTGGTGATGTGTTGTCAACTGATGCATTTCTAACAGAGACAGAGGAGTTCCTGGCCTCAAGTAAAGACAGTACCCCCTCCATTGAGTCCACAGTGTGATGCTGGATGTCAGGGCAGGCCCAGACAGTTTCAGTGGCAGACCCTACTTTATAATATCGTTAACTGCAACTCCTCCTTAGCATGCAATTAGTATAATATAGCAATAACCGGTGATGTGGGTTTGGTATATTGAAGCTTTACCCATGGTTGCTGTGGTTTAATCATGAGAGCGTTCCCCTACACAAGGCATGGACACAGTCTCTCTGCCTGTAAATGCCAAGAATAGACAATTATCTGAAAGAGTACAGATTGATGGTGGGACATTATAAATCAGCATAGTGGGCTGTCCCCAGAAAACTGATGACTGCATCTGACTCTAGCACAGGTGTGGGGGGGGGGGGCACTCAGTGAGGTCATGGTAATGATGCTCACCTGAGATATGGTTACCACTTTCCCTTGAGGATGATGCATCAGTGGCTACAACCCAACATATTCATAGTGTCATTACAAAGGTGCAGTCTGGTACCATCACAATCATGGCAGACATAGTGAGGGTGATTCAGACTGCACATGCTGACCTATTGGAGAGCATGTCCTGTATATGTCAGTCAGTGGATAGACTGAATCACACATTGGACAGTGCAGTGTCTCCCTTGGTTGTCTTGCATGGGTGAGGAGCCATCCTCACAGTCAGTCAAATGGAGATGTCAGCCATCATAGTGGTGAATGAGCATTATTCTGCGCCTGCTGAACTAGAACTTACACAGCAGCATCAATTCCAGTGGTATCTGCAACAAAGAGAGGGCATCCCTGGGACTGTAGCTATCATCATGTTGGCACATCCTCCTGCAGCCATCATTCAGGGTCATGTAGCACACCAGCATCTGGCTAAGGTCAAAGTACAGCAACTGTAACTCCTGGTAAGAAAGAAGTGCATAGGAAGCTAAAGTCTTGTCATGTATTGTCCAGCAGGCTGAGCTGCAGAGCTGCACCAAGACTTGTGGCCCCATCCTTGGAGACAGACAGACATTTCACCACAACCCCCCAGCACATCCCACATACTCACTGAACCTGATCATCATCAACATTAACCCCAAATCCTCCAATCCAGAGCTCACAAGACATTACCTATAAAAGCACTTTTTCTTTTGCTACACCTCAGCACTTGCATTCACACACTTCCCTGTGAGACATGCATCCCATGCACTTCCTTTTTCTGCCAGTGAAAATAATGATAACTGTGGCCTGCTCTTTGTACTGTGTTAATTGAGTTGCCTATGTCTGATGCACAATGTGGTTGGCCTGTGCATGGATAAGTACAGCCTGGTATTTTTGCATGCAACTCTTTCACTTTAGTTTATCTGCTTAACTCTCGTATAGTTTTAATGTAAAGCTATGTGAAATCCACTGCCTCTTTGCCAGTGCCATAGCATACTCTGCCTCCCTCCATCTGGCATGGTTACCCCCTGCTGCTGGCTTCTAGTCTCACTCCTCATCTGTCATAGCTTTCATTGACTATGGTACTAGGAACTGCCAGCTCTGTAAGAGGCCACTCTGCTGTAACTGTTTCCTAACTATAATACTGTGTAACACAGCACTCACAGTCAGTATTTTGGCACATATGGGAGGATCACATGGTATGGTACCACCGGCTGTATCCAGTCAGTAAAAGTGTGATGTCAGCAATCCAAATGCATGTTCTGTAGTGTTTCTGTTTATCAAGCATACTCAGTTGTATTACTGGCCAGTTTGATTGTGTGTATTTCTGATGGCTGCCCTGAGGGTTCTAGGGCATATCCACCATCACCAAGATGCCCATGTGAGAAGTCACCCCCTCACATCTGTTGATACAGGTTAAATGTGTTCTATATGTGGAAGGCATGAAAACTACCTGGGTGGCCTGCACATACATTGGATATGATACCCTGTGTCTTACAGACATGATACCCTTTGTAGTTCACATACTTATTTTCCCATTTCACCAGTCAGGGCCTTTATTTCAATATGAGTATAGTCTATGGGCCCTAGAACCTCTGAGAAATGGAATATATCATAGAACTCACACATAGTGTTGCCTCTCTCCTCTGGGTTACATAGGAACCGCATATGCTCCCCAGCATGCTGAAGCATGGCAATGCAGAACTGATAGAGTAATTTTGAGGCAACTGCTCACTATGTCCTCAGCAGGTTACTGAAAGGTCCTTGTAGTTAATATACATACAGCCACATGTACCTTGGTATCCACTGGGATATGTACTACATCACTCCAACCTGGCTGCAGATGAGGCTGACATAGTTCTATAATTTTTTACCATGTAGCAGTGGTCCTCTATGGAAGTGTCGTGGTGGCATGAAATATTAAGGGTGGACAGGTGATTCTACACATCTGGGGATGACACTTCACACCACTGGGCAAAGCAGTTGCAATGACAGCTACTTACAAATACATATTTACAATGACTGAAGCAACCCCAATCATATTTGTATGACGTACCCTGTCTGAACTCAAGCATATGTCTGAGTTTAAATGTAAAGCAAGAGCAGCACTGCTGCATTCCATTTAGTTGTTTCTGAATTGCTCCTCCAGCTTGTTTTGCCTTATTATCTTACACAGCACTTTGTTATACATTCATTAGCATATAACATGGCTGACCACATTATTTGCTCTACCATGTCATGTAGCTAGGCTTTCTGAATTATATTCACCCTGGGTGTGGGTGCTCATTACATAAATTTGTTTAGCATGATGCAACAAAGTTTTCTGAATCCACACGACAAGTGCTTTCAGTTATTTTGTCTGTAATGGCATTCCTTGTTGACATCTTGTGCATGTTAAACCATGCTAGTAACTAGTCATAAGTGCATTACATGGAGGTGAATGAAGCCTGGTACAATCTTCCAGGAATGCAAGCATATACTGAAACAATTGTATAAATCAGAACCAACTATAATAAAACTGCTGCAATGAAAACATAAGGACTGAGTGGCCAAATTAATCCTGGTCATGTATTCTGAATAATGTGTTGAAATAGCCCTATAGATAATGTTACATCTACGTGTTATATTGTATCTGTAACACAAACTGATTCTCGTAGATAATGCACTCTATTAATAGCATGTTGATGATTTCATGCTCTTTCATCCTAAAGCTAATCTATTCACTCCATTCCATGATTTTCTTCTGGTGATAATATTTTTGTGTGTGTTTGTGTTTGTGTTTGTGTTGGATAGTACAGATGCAAGCACATCACACTGTTTCAGTAATGAGTGCCATTCAATCAATTAGATAAAAATTGGAAGGAATTTCTGGTGAAGTGTCAAAGACAGAAAATGTCTGAACTTTATTCTGTAATAGGTCCACAGCTAAGAAGCTAACACTTTTAATGATTGCCACCAGCAAAACTGACATTGATAGTTCATGTCTATAAACCTGTCAGTGTTATAGATGTTATACTGATTAGTCCATGCAGTCATTTAGCAAGTCTGGTATTTCCTGCAAAAGTAGTGTAACTTTTTTATCAAGTGCAAAAATGTGTATGTTGATCCTCACAGATAATTTTAAATTGCACGATATATGTTGCTTACCACAGTCATTAACTGTAAACCATCAAAGGTTCGGCTCAGCTTGGGTAAAATCAAGCCCATTTGTTTGCAAGTGCTTCTGAGACATCTTGTAAAAACAATAGATTGCTATTTTATCAAGTGCAAAATCATGTATGTTGCTTTCTTATGATATTTTTTCCTTGAAGGATATAACATCAGTTTCAGTTATTTGCTAATGCTTCTTATAGCACATGCAAAGACAATGCAATTATTTTAATAAAGAGCCAAATGAGTTATGTTGTTTCCCTGAAATAATTTTAAAATGCTGAATTTTGTTTCCTCATTATCATAACCTGCAAAGGGATTCAGTCTCAGCTCAAGTAAAATTATTTGCACTTATTTTCTAGACTTTCTAACTGCACTTATGACAATAATGCAAGCAATATTTTATTATGAGAAAAATCTTCCCCATGATCATAAAATTTACATAATCTAACATCAGTTTTAACTGCCTGACATCATTTTTGGCAGCACTTGTTTAAAACCTTGTATTTTTATCAAGAAAATAAAAGGTTTAGGCCCATTCCTTATCATCACTCTAAATATTTCCTTTTGGACATAAAATGAAAAGGAAAACTGTTTCAACTCATCTCAGGAGTTTCACTTTTAATTGTTGGACAAAACTCCATTCAATGTTTGGGAAAGAAATATAAATTACTTTTTATTAAACAAAAATGTTGTAAATTGCTTCTTTGTGATTATTTTGTTTTTGCTTTGACTTATGTAAAATTAAAAGACTAAGCACTGGCTGTGTACAAGGACCCAATGACACAAGTATATGAACAGTGTTTGGATTCACAGAAGGGTTCCCAGTAGGAGTGGGTCTGCCTCAGAATTCAGCTCTGAATCCTCTGCTGCTTATACTGGTGATGGACTACATTAGTTAACAAGTCAGAGGAGACAGATCAACAAAACTGCCATATGCAGATGATCTGCCATTGAAAACATAGTCAAACAGAAACGTCTGCAAATGATAGAGGAATGGAATGCAACAATGAAGGCATGTGGTGTCATTCGTCTTGTGTATATTGAATAAGACGATGAGGCGCGGTGTTCGTTTAAGTAGTTTATTGCACACAAACACGTCAGTATGGATAACAAGAACATTAAACTTAAATGATGTAGCTAACTGACTAATTACTACACACATGCTTGCTTACACCTTAGCTGCTCACTACAAAATGGCACTTTTGCCTGTATGTGCTCAGTACTTATATGCACGTGTCTGCTAACTGAAAAGCTTTTTAAAGGTATATCACACACTCTGATCTACATCCTCCCTCTTTACCGAGCTGTCTTGCAATGACAATGACATTTGAAAAGGCATGCAAATTAAACAGACAATAATAAACAAACAACATTCATGTCCAGGTTGCTGTGCATCTAGAACTAGGTCTGGACATGCAACATGATCTTGTAATGTAATCATTTGGACTGGGTTTAGCAAATGGGACAGTCACTAGGGAATGTTCTGTTTTGGGAGTCCCAGGGATATTCTCAGGAACAGGGATATCTGTTGGAATGTCCTCTGGTACTGGAACATTGGATAAGTCACTCTGAGAATTAGAGTCTTTATTACAGGCAAGATGCTGTAAGACTGGCTTGGACACTGGTAATAAATGCTTCTGATTCTGTTGAAATTCCATTCCCTGTGATTTCACGATGTATGATCTCGACTCTTGACACAAACCTTTCACAAATCCAATCTGATCAAAACCTTTTGTTATCTGCATATTCTTTTAATGGATTGAGCAGCTTGCTGGTCTTATCATAGTAGGACTTCTGGGAAAAACACTTTTTTAAGAGTTGAGCTTTCACTGCTTTGTTGTTTTTAGCACATGGAACCAACAAATTGCTACTGATTGGTAATGTGGTTCTGGTTTGTCTTGACATAAGTCTCTGGGCAGGTGAACCAAGATGTTTATCATGAGCAAAGTTTCTGAGATTCAGGAGATTTAGAAAAACATCAGTATTGTCTCATTTCAATTTCTCTAACAGCTGTTTTGCACTTTGAACTGCACATTCAGCCAAGCCATTTGACTGCGGGTATTCAGCACTACTCATAATATGAACAAAGTCCCACGTTTCAGCAAATCTTTTGAACTGCTGACTTGTAAACTGTACACTATTGTCAGAAATGACTCTGCACAGACTACCATGGACAGAAAAATGTCTCTTCAACTTAGTAATTACAGTATTGGATGTGAGATTAGGAAGTAGGTCAGTCTGGAAAGAATCAGTTCCTGGGTGGGCCACAATGTAAGATCTTAATGTGCTTGACAGTGGCACAGGAAAATAACTTTCTTGGGTGATGTAAGCCAGGGAACCTTGTTGGCTAGGCTTACGTAGGCCCTTGGGCCAATAGCCTAGTACCTACCTATGAACCTATGACCCTATTAATAAACTCTTGTTGCAAGGATTTTGGAACAATAAGTTTTGGGCCTTTCATGATGATATAATCTTCTATCAAAATCTCATCTCTGTAAGGAAAATACTGCTGCACATCTAGTGGTAAACAAGATTGCTTTAACGACCATCCTTGAATGTTAAATTGGTTGAGCTTCTGAAGAATTGGATCTGAAGCTGTGTGAGTTCTAAGCTTATCAAGCTGTGTGGAAGAACAATTCCTCACTTCCATGACTTCAAAATCAGGTTTCTCATTTTCATGCTGTTCAGTGGTTTTCCTCGGTGATCTGGATAAAGTATCAGCAAGATAAAGAAATTTGCCTTTTGTGTAAGCAAGATTGAAGTTGCACATTTGCAAACTGACCATTATCCGTTGCAATCTAGCAGGAGCTGTGTGCATTGGCTTTCTCAAAATAGTAACTAAAGGTTGGTGGTCAGTCTCAATTTGAATAGGTCGGCCATAAATATAATCATGGAACTTCGAACATGCAAACACAATTGCCAAGAGTTCCTTCTCTATCTGAGCATACTACATTTCAGTATGGATTAGAGTTCTGGATGCATAGGCTACTAGTCTACCCTCTTGAAGAATAACTGCACCAAGACCAAACTTAGAAGCATCACAGGAAAGAGTTACTTGTTTGTGAAAATCATAATATCTTAAAGTAGATGGACTGGCAATTTTCTGTTTCAAGACATCAAATGCTCTTTGGTGTTGTTCTGACCAGGACCAAGTTACATCTTTGTGTGTCAGCTCTCTTAGCAGTGCTGAAAGTTGACTCAAATCTGGAATTAACTTGTTTAAACAGTTGACTATGCCAAGAAAACATTGTAGGGCTTGGACAATGTCTGGAGCTAGCATCTCGAGAATTGCTGTTTGCTTGGAAGGATCTGATCATAAGCCTGAACTGGTAAACAAATGACCAACATAAGTAATTCTCATAGCCATTATTTGCATTTCATGGGTTCAGCTTAAGATTCACTTCACAAGCTCTTTCCAGAACTTTCTTGAGGTTTCTATCATGTTTGACTTCACCATTGCCTCCTACAAGAATACCATCTACTATAATACACATGGATAGCCAGAAAAAAATTGTTCCATCGCACATTGAAAGCCTTCACTGGCAGAATTTATCCCAAATGGCATCCTCAAAAATCTATACCTTCCAAATGGTGTACTAAAACTGGAAAGCAATAAACGGTCAAGAAAAATTTGCCAAAATGAACTTTTTGCATCTAAGACAGAAAAAACAGTGGTTTGGGCATAAGAGCAGCAACTCCTTAGACTGTGTGCATTGGATGATGAGGTCATTTTAGTGCTTTGTTCAAATCTCTTGGATCAGTAGATATTCTAATATCATCTGAGCTTTTCTTATGAGCTATCATCATGGTGGGTACCCATTCATATGTACATATTCTTCTGCTGGAACATTTACTCCTTGCTGTACCATTCTGTCTAGCTCAGTTTTGACTCTGTTCTGTATAGCTAATGAAACTTTCCATGCTGGTCTGACAACTGGGCTTACCTCAGGGTCTAACATCATGAAGTACATGACTGGGAGTTTGCCTAGTTTGTTTTCAAAAAGATCAGCATAGTCAGAAAAAATAGTCTGTGTGAAATTTGTGCTGTTATCATTCAGGCTTACATGGTGGACTTCCTTATTAAATGAAAGCAGTCCCATTTTTAACTGTCTCTGAGGCCTAATAATGACTGTATATGTCTTTTGACTACATAAAAACTGCAAGTCATAGCTGTTCCAGCAGAGTAACATAAAAGTACTACTGAGACTTTGGTTTGAATTTCTTCACCACCATAAGCAACAAGCTTCACACACTTTGCCAGATCAAGCTTCTCACCAGCACTTACTTCGCCAGACATTTCTGCTGACATAATACTGCACTTTGAACCAGTATCAACTTTGAGGTCTATAGGTCTCCCATTAATCAGAACAGTACAAAATATTTCATTCTTTGCCCACAAATCTACTGCATTGAATATTTCACCAAGCACAGACATACCATCAACGTAAAAAGTAGGGTCAGAGATTTCTAGTTGATCAATTTGTCTCTTTGAATGCTCTTTTTTAATAAAAGAATGAGCTTCATTTGATTTACAAAGCCTTTTGAAATGATTCCACTTTTTACATTTGTGGCATTGCTGACCAAAAGTTAAGCACTTTTCTCTTTTAGGTTCATGATTACCACCACAATTACAACAGTTGACTATGAGGCTAGCTACAGGTTTTGCTGTGTCACGTCTGTGCTTCACTGAGCAAGCTCTTGTATTTTTCTGTAGCTGCCCTGGAACTTGGTAGAAAGGCTCTGGGATTCACTGAAGCTGCCCCACCCTTGGGCCTGTATGTTTTAACCAGGTGCTGCATGTTATCAACATTAACACCCTTGTAGTGTCTTCCAGAGCTGTTCTCATTTGTAAGCATATTTGTGTGATTTTCTGTGAGCTCATATATCTGACAAATCTCAATGGCCTTAGTCAAAGTTAAATTACTGTCTTGAAACATAATATTTCTCACTGCATCATCTTTAATACCACACACAAGCCTGTCTTTTATCAACTCATCTCTCAAATCACCAAATCTGCATGTTTTTGCCTTGTTTCTCAAGTCAGTTATATATGCTGCAAAAGTTTCACCAAGCTTTTGATCCCTTGTGTAAAGCAAATGCCTTTCCATTGTAATATTCATTTGGGGATTACACATTTCACTAAATTTACGTTTTAAGCACTCAGGGTCTATCTGCATTTCAGCCAGTCCCACTATATGGCATTTTTGCCCCTTCCCTGCATACACAGCTGGGGCATACATAAATGAATGGTTCCTTTCAATGGCTTTTGAACCAGCTATATTAAGCAGAATAAATGCCTTTGTATATGTGTCTTTATCAGAAAAAAGCAGCCTGCATGAAAATGTCGTACTCTTGCTCAAACGCTCTCCAATTTTCTGCAATATTATCATCAAACACAAGCCGACTTGGTCTGCGAAATCCTTCTGCCATGCCAACAAATTATGTTTGAACACAATGCAAATATGACCCTTGTAATTATGTATGAACATGCACACACACTAGATACTTGCAATAACATTCAAACGCACAAAATCTCTTCAAAATGGCTGTACTCTGCAAAATAACTGTGCTGTAATACTGCACACACTTGCCAACACTTTGCATATTTTGGATACTTCGAATGCTTTAGTTAATATGAAAAAATAGCACATAGCAAAAAATATGGTTGTTTTCCATTTTTTGTACATTTTATGTTGATTTAGATATGTTTCAAATGTTTTTTGTAATTATTTTGAATATTTTTTATCAATATGTCACAGTTTCAGACATTTCATTTAATTAGAAATTTGTTTTGAACATTCTGAGTGCTTTGTTTTATATTCATTGATTCAAAATCATTTAAAGGAGTTATAGTACTTGGAATTCTTTTCTGACCTGTTTGCGAGTCGTTTGAGCAGTAGGGATGATCAACTCCTGTATATTCCTCCAACTTTAACTGTGCACCTCATGGTTTTGACACTGGATCCCATTCTGACACCATGTCACTCATCTTGTGTATATCGAATAAGACGGTAAGCCTGAGTGTTTCTTTAAGTAGTTTATTGCACACAAACACGTCAGGATGGCAGGATGGATAGCAGGAACATTAAACTTTGACTGACTGACTGTTACACACATGCATGCTTACAACTCGGCTGCTCACTACAAAATGACGCTCTTGCTTGAGCGTACTCAGTACCTATATGCACATGCCTGCTAACTGGAATACTTCTTAAAGGTATATCACACACACTGATCTACATGTGGAATGAAACTAAATACATATATGATAGTTGTCATGGCAGCAGAGGAAATCAGAAGAAGCTAAAAATTATGATAGAAGGGAAAATAGTGGAACAGTTTCAAGTATCTAGTAGTGTGTGTTGAGGAGAAGGGAAGTCTGAATGAGGAGGTCAGTGCTAGAATCCGAGATAGTCCAGCTTACTAGCAGAAAGTGTTCAGGGTAGTGTGTAGCAGAGGAATGCCAAAGAAGCTGAAAAGTAAGGTGTACAAATAGTGCTGAGACCAGTATTTCTGTATGATGTAGCGACTTGGTTAGTGAAGGCACAGCAGCTGAGGAAGCTAAAGGTTATGGAGATGAAGTGTATGTGATGGATAGTAGGGTGCACACTGTAAGAGAGACAAAACATTATATGACATTAGAGCAGAAGCTAAATCTGATTGTAAAATATGGCCAAAGAGGAAAGTCATAGTGGTTCAAACACATATGCAAGAAAGCAGAAGCAAATTTGGCGCAAAAATTTAGGATAGACAGAAGGCAAGTGAAAAGTAGGGCATCCAGCAAAAGATTAATGGGTTGTGTGAGAGAAGACATGCAACATTCATTAAAAACCCACTCTATGAGTACCCATAATTGTGCACAATATTAGATTCATAAGCACACTAATGGAATAGAGCATGAACCCATCAGTATTCCTTCATGATCCTGCTCCATTGCACATCAGCAACCCTTCCTCTCTGCTAAATAGCCCACCCTCAGATCATGCAACATTCAGCATGGCAACACCAGTGCAAGTTCTCACTAGTACAAGTGCTGTTGGCTTCCCTGTGATAATCAAGCCCTACATCAAGAGTTTACACTCATAAATGCCATGTGTTCTAAAATAGGCACAAA
The DNA here is from genome assembly GCF_019279795.1 of Protopterus annectens. Classification (NCBI taxonomy): domain Eukaryota; kingdom Metazoa; phylum Chordata; order Ceratodontiformes; family Protopteridae; genus Protopterus; species Protopterus annectens. The sequence continues at coordinate 13,399,537 of NC_056738.1, read as the reverse complement.
TTAAATGCTAAAAAGTGGTGCAATATCATCATATTTGGTAAACGGCCCCTCCCTCCATAAACATTGCTCCACTCCCAAGTGAGAATGTTGGTAAAGACAGTTGAAACTTGGTTGATAATTTTCTCACCTTTAATTATGTATTGGCAGTAGTCAGAATGTCATACTGCTTAGTAAAGCTAATTGCTAAAGGAATATCATCTGGGTCTAAAGAGGTCGTTGTCTTCTTATATTCAGCATTGATTATACCAATTATTGGATATAATGCCCCCTTTGGGATAAACCTCTCTAGACATATTAAACAACTAGAAAGACCTCAGTTGTTCCTAACTAATAAGAACACTTGCTTAAAAATCCTAAGCTACCAAAATGACTGGAGGCACCCACCAAGCACCATCCCTTTATTCAGTAACTTAAAGACTTCTGAGAGGAGGGTGACACCTTTGCTTTCTGTGTAATTAGAGACCCAGTTTGATCACTTGTATCTCCACAAATCAAATAGTCTCATAGGATCATAAGATCATAGGAAGTTACTAGGCTATTGACCCTGAGGCCCTTACAAGCCTAGCCAAGAATCTAGCCCATGTTTCAACGAGTCAACACCTGATGTTCACAAATCCCAGAGCCAGAAATCTAAATAAAACTTGGTGGAGAGACAGGTTCATTAATCAGTGCCATTCAAACTTCATAAGTAGGCCTCCACTGCAAATACACCAGTACAATAGATTATCTTGCTTTGAACAGGAACTGGATGATTGGATGGGTATTCATAAATTCACACCAGGCTTGACTGGTCTATTCCTACTTGAAAAAGGAGGTACAGTCCTATAGTGGGTACTGGCAAGGCATAAATGGGTACAAGACTCAGTTGCTTTGTGTTTCCTATGATCCTATAATCCACTTATTAAGCAGCAGATACTTAGCAGGAAGATCATTAAAATATTATGTATGACTTTTTTGCTGGACATTTCAATCAGAGTGTCTGTTTTCTGCATTTTATGACTAAGATCTTTACATGTATAGTTAAACATGAACAAATTTGGACTTGGGTGACCTTTACATTTTGCTAACAGAAATGTAATAAATATATGTATGTATGTATGCTCTTAGTAAAAATAACCTTAACTTCAAGAATGCATTATTTTTCTGCTAGGCTATGTGGACTGCTTAGGGCTTTGGTATGAGGTTATCTCCACAGAAGGAAATTTTTGGAAAAGGAAGGCATTTTGCCCTTTGAGCACTCTGAAAGTTCCCTGTATGTAATATTTCTGACTTAAAAAAACATTAGACTTGATTTACAATGCATAACATTTTTTTCTGCAATTTTACATTTTATCAATGCCAAATGCTGGTGAATAAGACACATCAGTTTCCAATTAAAATATGTTCTCTGAAACATGTTTTTAGCTAATGTTCATAGTATTAGTTATAACAATATCACACTAGTGTGCTTAAAAGTCCTGATTCTGCTTAATTAATGGAGTCAAGAACATGAAGTATATTTGTTTTTATAGTGTGCAGACTATAGTTTGACACACTTGTGTCTAACAAAAGTAATCTCAGAGACAAGATGTTCAGAAAGTCAGTGCATGTTTAAAATATAAATCTGATTTTTAGTCCTGGAGAACAGATGGCAAAATAAGTATTGTGAATTTAGCTCTGCATCATGGGGCTATATTTTCTGAGTTGACAGAATACAAGTAAATATTAATAATGGAAGTGACAGCCAAAATTCTTCAAGCATGCAAACATTATATTAATCCACTTATATCTGAAATGCTTTAATACTAGGACTCTGTGCATAAACCAAAGCACATGTGTAGATCTATGAGTCAATAAATTCACTTTAGGAGGTAACTGTGAAGATGCTGGACTCTGTATGAAAAGTATCATCTGTGCTAAAGCCTTCCACTTTCCAAGATTCTGCAACATTTAAAGCATGCCAAAAAAAGAATTGCAAAAGCATGGTTATTTAGTGTGAGAAGCAAGATTCTTAAAATATTGTATTTTCTGCTGAAATAATTACAATTGTGTTTTGCATGTGAGTTAGTAGGGATGGTTGACAATTATGGTAAAAAAAAAAATCAGTTTTAATATTTTCCACATAATTAAAAGTGCATGTACAGGCTAAAAACCTTAAAATATAAAAAAAAAAAAAAAAGAGGTGTTATGAAGTTAAGCCACTTCCCTTGTTTGGGTACCTACTGCGTAAATTATTAGCAAAGAATAAAGATGCAAAAATAATAATAAAAAAAATACATATTATTAGTACATACTCAGTGAAAATATTGTAGAAAGGTTATTAAACTGAAAACCTTTGCTGAAGAAGATGGGCAATGCCATCTGATTGCCTTGTTTTATTTATTTTCCTCAAGAAAATGCAAAACAAATCTCCTTAATGTGTTCTAGAAGGTGCTTTATTTTGGGATATACATCTTGTTTGAAATGTTTCTTTCTTTTTGTCTACATTAGTCCTATTTTTATTTTATGTAGTCTGGACCTCCAACAAACAGACAATATTCAAACTAGGGAAAGACTATTAATCTAAACAGAGAATATCAAACTGTTCTTTACGTTGTTCTAATGCCCTATATGTATTGAAATATACTGTTAATTTATAGGTTCATAGGTTCATACTAGGCTATCTGCCCGAGGGCATTTACAAGCCTAGCCCATAGTTTTGTGGCTTACGCCACCCCTTTAGTATGGGGAACTATACCCATTATTTTGCTGTGCCTCTGTTGAGCAGTGACACTGAGGTAATCCCTGGGGTATATCTGCGATCTCCCATCCATTGGTCAAGATTTCTCTTGAACAAGGCCAGCGAGGTGCTCTGCCTCACATATACTGGGATTTTATTCCACAGCATAGGGAGTCTTTGGGTGATGAATCTATCCCTCCAGCACGTCCTATTTAATAATGGAAGTGACAGCCAAAATTTCCATTCAGTAAGACTGTTTTTCTAATGTAACCAGGAATTTTACCCTAAACACTCTTTTCTGTTTCATGTAATATTTTTACAACTACTGGCTGTGTTGGGTTCAATGGGCATCACACTGTCACGTGTCCCTGTGCATGGACCCATGAATGTGCATCCACTGATTTCTTCTGTGCATGTGGCTCTGGCATAATTGTGGTTGCATGTATCCCACACATGCATATTTTCATTGATCATACACATTTTGACACATATGCAGCATATGTGTGTGTGTGTCAAGTGTTCTGTGTTTGTGTACGTGGAGACCATTCCTCAGACACTCTTGTGTGATGCACATGTGCATTTGCAGATGTCTCTGTATAGTATTTTAATCTATTCCATACAGTGCTGTGGTGCTTAGTTGATGTTTAGTGGTATATCTGTGTGCGAGTGTGTGTGTGTGTGGATGTGTCTATGTATGTGTATATATATATTTATATATCTATATATATATATATATATATATATGTATATATATATATATATATATATATATATATATATATATATATATATATCTGTGTGTATGTGTATGTATGCATATATGTGTATGCATATATATGTATGCATACTCTTACATGTATATTTGCTTGAATGTATATATGTGTATCTGTGTCTCTGTGTGTGTGTGTGTGTGTGTGTGTGTGTGTGTGTGTGTGTGTGTGTGTGTGTGTGTGTGTGTGTCTGTAGATAACACATATTACTTCAGTTTATGTAGTGCCTCTCTTCCAGAGATGAAGACTGACTGTTTGCAGGTGTTCACTTAATACATTTACAGATTTTCTGCCGTCACTGTACACATGGGATGTACATGGCATCCTTCTTACACACTCATTTGACATCCAAGTTATTTCTATGAGTATCCTTACTACAGAGCTGCACCTGCCTACTCCTGACACTTGTTACACTGTCTTAGCATTACTTTACATATATGTACAGCAGTGACAAAGCACGCAGTATTGAAGCACCACTGTCTATGACTGACATACTGCAGGTGTTCAGAAATGTGCTGTGTCTACAACTGGCATATCTGTGACCCACATGTGTCCACATCAGTCCACAGATAATGATCTTATCATATAGTACAGTTACAGAAAGCTTAGTGTCCTCATCCAACCCATTGCTTGTGAGAATATGAAAAAATAAAAAACAAATGGGCCGCAACCAAAAGTAAAAAAGTGCTGTTTATTCCAACTTGATGTTAACTTAAATAACTTAGCGCTTTCACCTTAAAATACATACAGGCTTCTTCAGAGTCATTTAAGCACTAAATTCTTTCCCTTAATATAGTCAACTGACCATATTCAATGACCAATCAGTCTCTTTCAATGAATTAAAATTAAATTAGATTACATCACTCCAATTAATTTCTATGCTAATTATTCCAAAAACAAGTACAATCTCAACCCCTTCACCATCTGCAGTTTTATATTAATTCAAACAATTTAACTAAGATATTATATCACTTCATTTGTTAAACAGTTTTTTAAAACAATATATATATATATATATTTATTTAAAATGCAATATACTGTAAAAATCATATATCTTAAAAAATATATATGATTGTATATGTTTCATTTTTATAACATTTTAAATACTCTGACCCAGTCTTCCTAGGTACCTTTACTTATATTTATTGTATGTTCCTGTAAACCAAAATTCTTCTTCTTTAAAAAAATTTTGTTCTCAAACAATTTCATTTGATTTTAACTTGAGAAAGGGTTTTATTGAAACAAAGTCATTTAAACTGGGTGGTACTGTTGCATTCAACCGTAGTTGCCACCTGGACTCTTTAGCTTCAATTAGTGTCTTAACATCACCTCTTCTCTCTCTTGTAAGGGCCCTATCTATTATGAAGAAAATAAAATGTCTAAAATTAGAACATTTGGTACTGTGAACATTTAGAGCATTATGTGTATCATGATTTTTAATAGCTCTTATATGTTCCCCTATTCTCTCTCTCAGTTTGCATATAGTTTTCCCACATAAAATCTGGGACAGGAAGTGCATGTTGCAACATAAACTAGCATTGTTGTGTTGCAATTGCATCTTCCTGGACATTTCAGCGCCACACTGTTATCACCTACACACACATAGGGTCCATTATTAATGTTGTTGTTGTGTTTTCTCCCACATCAATATAAATCAGACTCTATTAACACCATACAGTACATTATATTAATGCCCAATTCTCATGCATAGTACACCATATCTCATCAGTGGATGGCTGCTTTATTTCCTACCCTATCTCCACCTCCATCATATTGGTTTTCCATCTGTGTTTACCCTATCCTTCCTCCTTGTATGACCTCCTGGTTCACCCTTTCTTTTCTCCTAGTATGATTTTCACTCTTGTATAATTATAATATCTTTTCCATTGCTTTTCATTTTTTTGTCTCTGCTGTTTAACTCATTTTAGACAACTTCTACCATCTTCTCTCCATGTCCAGAAACCTCTTGCGTAATTCATGCTTCCACTCTGATTTTATCTGTTCCATTTCTGAGTGATGAAACTACAGGAAAACAAGGATGCTTTTATCTGATTTCAACACAATATTCTAGTGTTTTATTATAGCTTCACAAATCCTATAAAAAAAGTGATTTATTCACCAAGAAATAGAATAATTCATCATAAGATATTTCAGTTTGCTCATCTGTTCAAATTTAAAGTGTGCTGGGCTGTTTCAAAGACGCTGAATTAATACAATGTGGCAAAACATGTAGTTGTGAACACATTCTGTTGCTTTTTCCTAAAACTAAATCACACCGACTTAGGGTAAATGAGTTATATTGTTTTTTTTTTATTTATTTAACATTTGTTTACCAGGGAAGTCCAACTTGGATCAAAGCCAATTTTCAATGGATGCCAAGGCTGAAATGTTCCAGACACATGTCTTTGTAGTGTGGGAGGAAACCGGAGTACCCGAAGAAAATCCACATGAATGCAGGAAGGACATGCAGACTCTGCATAGAAGGCACTCCAGCGGAGAATCAAACTGGAGAACCCCTGGCTGTGAGGTGACAATGCTACTGTTGTACCACTGCACCGTCTAAGCTTTCTACCCTTTCCATTGCAGAGGATGGTTATGATCCATCGACCTCTGAGTTATGGGCCCAGTATGCTTCTGCTGCACCACTCTGCTGGTCTGCATCTTACTTTACATTCGGGTTGCATTTATTTATGTCTTGATGCTATCTCTTGCTATTAAATCCTGTACATGTTACATTATTATCTTATCACAGTAAGCTTCTTTATTTGGTCTCCAGGGTTGTAAAATACTTAAGCAATAACCCACGCCTGAGTGTGGGTAATGCTGGATTTACCCACGGTTGGTGTGGTTTGGTCATGAGGGCGAAGCCCAAGTGGCAAACAAAGACAACCATGGGTAAATCCAGCATTACCTACACCCAGAAGTGGGTTATTGTTATTATACAATGACATTATTTAAGAAAAAAATACTTACTTTTCTTAAATAATGGCATTGTATAATGCCTCCTTGTTGCCCTTCCGCAGCTGTCCAGTATTCTGTGGCAGTTCTGATGTACTGCTCATGCATATGGTTACGTAGTACATCAGAGCTGTGTGTGGAAGCAATGGAGAAAGGAAGATCTCCGTTGCTTTTTAAAAGGTGTCTCGCTATGTTAAAAGAGTTTAACATAGCAAGCTATCTTAAAAAAAGCAACGGAGATCTTCCTTTCTCCGTTGCTTTTTTTAAGATATCTCACTATGTTAAACTCATTTAACATAGCGAGATAACAGCAACGGAGCTCTTCCATTCTCTGTTGCTATCCAAAACACACAAAAAAAAGGACTTATACTAATGGAAAAAGTCTGGGCGACCGGACCTTTTTCCATTAATATGTCTGATTTACAATGGGCACGCTGACCAATCAGTTGTTGTATAATTCACATTAACTATGCTCTTACATGCTTCTACTAACCTCATCATTATGTTCTGCCATAATATATATATATATATATATATATATATATATATATATATATATATATATCTATTGCACCTCAAAACAACTTCTCTGAAATAGCATCTATGCCACAGTACCCACCCTCTCAGTGCAGAATTCCAAGATTGATGATGACTGGGATAAATGCTATATCTCCATCAGCTCTAGGTTTCAGAAGTACCAGTCACAACCCTGTCATGTGGTGTCTCTGTCATTATTCTGTTGCACCATCCTGACATTCTTTGTTAGTTACTACAGTCCCTCTGATTCTAGCATTGAACTCCTCATTCTAATTTACCTTTTCCTTAACTACCCCTCCCAGAAAATTGAAAGTGTTAACCTTTTCCACTACTTTTTCTGTCTAAATTTTCAGCTTCTTCTGATTCTCCTATTTGCTGCCATGAGAACTGTCTTTTCTATTTTCAGTTTCATCCCATGTGCCTTCAGTTTTACATTCAATTCCCCTGTTGGTTGCTGAAGTTCCTGATCACAGTTTTCTTGTAATATCACACCATGCACTTACAGTAGCTTTGTTCATCTCTCCCCTCCAACCTGTTTGCTAATGGAGTCCATCAGCAGTATGCCCAGCAGTAAGCTCAGAACTGATCCTTGATGCACATCCCCTCCCACTGAGAACCCTTCTGTGAGTCCAAGCACTGCTCATTTTTGTGATATTGGATCCTTGTACATAACCTGCTCTAATTCTTCCAGTAAGTCCTGGACTTCAGTTTATCACAGAACTGCCCAAATCACATTTCTTGGGACCATTTCATGTGCTTTCTCCAAATCCAGGAATGACAAATTGGATTCTTTCTTTATCTCTAGCTTGTTATGCTCTGTCTGTATCACTGCAAACACTGGGTCAGAAGTGCTGTATCCAGACTTCAATCCAAACTACTCATCTGCCTTCTTCCTTTCTACTGCTTTGCACATTCATTTATCAGTCATGCTCTGCAGCCCTTTTATGCAGTGTGACATTAGTTTGATACCTCCATATGGCCCACAGTCACAAATGTCCCCTTTGTCTGCATGTACAGGCAGTAGAATGCTTATTCTGCAGTCAGCTGAGCTATGCCTTTCTCTCCATAATGCTATAAGTATCTTCAGGAGCCCTTCTTTCCTAACTCACACAGGATTATGATCATATCTACCTTACCTTGTCTAAGCCCTGACCTCATTTTCTTTAGTTCTGTTCTAACTTATTCTATTGTGGGCTCTTTTTTTCTCTTTCATCTTAGGCTATTTATGGAAAAGTAACATTTCTGTGGAAGTGTCTTTATTCAGGAGCTGAAGTATTCTTTCCATCTGCTTTTGATGTTCCAGGGACTGCTGAGTAGGCTGTTGCTGGCAACTCTTATGAATGAGTTCTGATTATTGTCATCTTAATATTTCTGCCTATACCTTGCAACCTGATATAGTTTATTTGTGCCATCACCTGAGTCACTTTCCAGAAGCTGGAAGAGTTCCTCTGATGCCTTGTTCTTTATTATTGTGAATGGTCTTTTAGCCTGTTTGTATTCCATTTTAGCCTAGTCCATCTTTTCTATCTCACACTTGTTCTTGCACTCTTTTTTTTATAACTTTTTGAACTTCTGTATTCCACCACCAGGTTTTCTTATGTACCTCATTCCCATATCTGGCTTGGTTGCATTTCTGTTCTGTAGACTTTGCACATGCTGTTTTGAGGTGCTGACATTTTTCTCTGTCTCCACCTATTTCTTCATCTTCCTAATGTACTTAAACCCTTATATATTTATCTTTACATTATTTATGCATACTTGTAAGGCTATAACTGCTGAATGTTCTATAAAGTCTGTTATGAGCAAAAGTATGTTCCCAAGAATTAACAATGAGCACTTGATTGCATGATTCATTCAAAGACTACAAAAATGTGTTAGAATCAAATCTAAATCAGAAGCGATATGGAATCTAATTGTAATGAATGAAAGAATGAATTAATATGGATGGAATGCATGGAAAAAAATATATCATAGTTCATTTTATAAAAAAGTCAATATTATGAATTACTTGGATGTTATATTATACACATAATATATTTAAAAATGCTGTTTCACTTTATTTACCTGTACATTTCAATGTAAATATATGTATGATATTACTTTAAATTGAGTTGAATGCAGAAATAAAAGTCAATGACAAAATGAAGCTGTGTGGTTTCTATATGCAGTCACCAAGATAATTACCCACAGCTGAAACTTATAACTCCTTTCACACATGTTCATTTTTATCAATTACTATTAGCAGACTTGCTGGCTACATTATGAGAGCTGACAGCACTGCAGTATTTCTGAAACTCTTGACTAATTGTGGTCTCGTTCATCATTAGCAGCATGCAAAGCCTGTTTAGGCATCAGAATAAACATTACTTAACTTTTCCAGTTCTGTTATCCTCAATATATCTTTTCCACATAAATTTCCAATGTCCTTAAGTAAAGATGATAAGTGATTTCATCAGCTTCCCTAGAAAAAAGACTGAAAAAATCTGTTTTCATTTAAAGGAAAACATGGGCTACTTTGTTACAGTGGCAAGCTATATATTATATATGTAATATTAAAAAACACATTTAACACTTTTAACTGTAACTAAGTAAGTTTTTTAGATTTTTTGAAAGCAGACAATTTAAACCCAGTGCAGCAATGATATGCATTTATTTGATTCATGACCTCAACTATAACCACTGATGGAGCAAAAAGACAATGGTGAGGATTTAACAAACTACATGCAGGAATAGTGGAAAGCCTAGACAGAGGGTACCATGGCAGTGTCTGCGGGTCCCCTTGGCAGCGCACCTTGCATATTAATGAAGGCACACTACTGAGAGACAGCCAGGTAACACAGTTACAGAATCAGTATAGGGGATGTGATACAGTGTACGGAGATGAGTAACATACCCCCTACACTGTTAAGGTGCTGGATGGCACTTAAGTATTAAAGTTAAATATGTTTTTTTTTTTGTGTGTTTGCATGGTGCAGTGTGACGCTTAGCAGTGGACATGGCCAGACATCTAAAAATGGAAACCGGGTACTTTTAATTTCATATAAATGTCAATTTTAAGCATAGCTGAGCATGTTTGCACAGCACAGCTTGGTGCTCAGCAGTGCTTAAATGTAGCTGAAAGCTATATCCATGGAGCTGAATGGTTAGAGTCATGGCCCTGTGTGCAGTGGGTGCACAGTTTGAATACACAGACAGACCATTCAGCTTTTATATTTGATAGCAATATGTTATAAAATTTTGTTTTTTTTATTGATGTATTGACATTTGTTAACCAGGTTAGTCCAGCTGTGCAAGAAGCCCATTATCAGTGGAGACCTGAGGAGAAAAGATCCAGTTACATAGAAGTTTACAATAACTAAAATACACAATCCAAGATAAAGAAATTAAAATACATAAGGTCAGAAAATATAGAAGTGCAATACACACACATAATAATAATTTAGTAGTAATGAACAACTAATTTCATTTTTATTTTTTTTTATTTTAAAAATCTAGTCTGGCCTTAGCTAAGCTCTGCTAAGCAATACTAAGCCAAACCAAACAGTGCTTAAACAGGACCCATTTTAGCACTGCTTAGGAATGCACAGCTCTGCTTAGATGATTTGGGCGCTGCTAAGTAAACCCTGCTTAAGCAGTCCTCAGCTTAGCTAAGCTGGTTTGTGCATCGCTAAGCATTACTAAGCATTGCACCATTAAGCATTACTAAGCATTGCCAGTTTATGCACTTCTCGACTAAGCTCAGCGTGTTTGTGCGGTACTAAGTGAAGTGCCGAATTTTTTAAAATGGTGCAATGGCGGCAAAGGGAGTGAAAACAGTTTTATTTAAGCTGAACAGGTAGGAATACAGCCAGAGCCTGTTGGAGTTTGACCTGTGCAGGAACTATGGCAGGAGTTGGAGATGGTGTGCACTTTCAGGTGCAATGGTGGGGAATTCTGGAGTCCAGGGTCATGGCTGGACTTCTAGTAAAAGACCATGACATCCGGCTGCTGCAGGGCCAGTACCAGGGGTCAGACTACAAATCAGAGGACTGGGACTGGCTGGCACATAACATCACAAGTGCAACTGGTGTCTCCTGCACAGATGAGCAGGGGCATCACCATTTTGATGACCTGAAGTGTAGGAAGGGGGATGGCTTGGCCACTTGGATCCAAGATGCCCGGGATAACAATGTTCCACAAGTTTGTAAGTATTGTTTGCATCGATTTACCAATAAATAATCTGCATGTGTGATAGACAGGTATGCATAATGGTGTATTTCTCTCCCCACAGCTACAGAGGAGAGAGCTCGCAACCTGGAAGCCCATGCAGGGAGCCCGGCCAGGTTGCGCCAAGAGTGTGGTGAGTACAGATGTATCATGCAATCTATAGTCACATAAACAAGAAAGAGTACATTAGTAAATGCCAGTATGTTTTGAGTGTACAGCAATGAATTTGGTCATAGATCTGGACTGATATAAGTGAGTAGTGCAAGGTACAGTTCAATAGAGATGAAAGCATGAAACCTGCTAATGTTAAGGAAAGAAAGTTACTACTGCATTAATAATGTTAAGGAAATAAACGTTTATACTGTATAACTGCATTCATAATGTTAAGGAAATAAATTTAACTGCATTCATAATTTTAGGGAAATAAAGTTAAACTGAATTCACAATGTTAAGGAAATAAAGTTCAACTGCATTCAGAATTGTTAAGGAAATAAAGTTACTACTGTATACATTGTGGAGTAACAGCTGTCTGGCAACACCTACATTATTTAAAGTGTTCATCAATAAAGACTGTTAGATGTGTACAATCACCATTTCATGTCACCCCAATAAAGCTGTGTTGTGCAAAATGTGTGTATTTTGGGCTGTTGGTCAAGAAATCGAGTATTACAAGTGCTTTGAAGTAAATATGGGAATAATACCATGAAATGACTGAAGGTTAGCTGATAAAAAACAGTTTTGCTAAAGTGTACATGTGGAGTTGTACTACAAGGTATAATGCATTATGATATTTGTTCTGCACTAAGATCTGAAGCTTTAATAGTAATGGCTAAGGTATAATAGTGTGTTTATCTCATGATTGTCTTGTGTTAACCATTGCATTTCAGCTATATGCATTCCTGAACTTAGTTACGCTGCTGCAGGCAAATATAAAACTGTAATAGCTGTAGACTGCAAATATACCATCTGCAACTGTATATGGGTCAAGTAGGCAACCCAGCACTTCGATATGGTCTGTACACATCACACATATTCCCATCCACTAGGGTTTAAATTTGTACACCTGCATTCCAAGTATTAATACACAGTTCACCTACTATCTCTGTCATGCATGAATCTCATGCGTGTGTGTTCAAGTGTCACTACAGTCTTGTATGACACTCTACCTCTATTACCAAGTCACAGTTTGTTACCAGGTGAGCTCTAGGCATATATTAGTCAACCAATATTCAGCAGTAGCTCAGTAGCTCAGTCTGATAAACTCTAGAAGTGTTGAACATTTTGTCACATACAGACCAGGGTTCAAATCCAGAGACAAGTACTGCTAAATATTAATAGAAACTGTTATGTATTGTTAACATATGTTCTCCCCACAGGAATTACAGGTAAATAAATGGCTGTAGTAGCTGTTCAAATGGGTTACTAATTTGTGTGTCCAGATGTACCATATTGTTAACAGCATTGCTCAGTAAGGGGATAAGACTGCAGTAAATAAAAAGTCAACAAGTACAATACTAATACAAGTTATTAAAACAAATAAAACTGTTTAATCTTGGTATGGATGTACGCCTGGTGTGTCTGTAAATATCTGCAGATAGTCTAACCCTATGCCTGCCAAAGATGGCATGATAAGCATAAACTCTCTGCACTGTGCACAATACATGTCTCTCAAGTGTAACTCTGTCACGGACTGTGATCACTGTTGCCAAATCCCTGGGACACAGATTTAACAGCTACTTGATTTATCTCAATAGCACAGTCACACTACATCAGTCCACAATACACCTTGGTAGGCACATATGTTCCCCTGACATGTAATAGTCACCTATTGTTGTGTACCTGTAGGCATTACAGCTTGACTCATACTGTCCCATGTGGATAGCTTGAGAGGTATGTAGGTGCTACAGAAGCTATAGGGCACTTGTATACATAAATTAAGGGCAGACCTGTAGAGTATATAAGAGTTCTGTTGCAAACAAAATTAGTAATGTCATTCTATTTCTCTCTCTCTGCATCCATTATCTGCATCATAATCTATTATTCTTATGCATCGGGTATGGTATACTTTTAACATATGTTGTTCCCAAAACATTAGGTTGGGCCTTGTGTTTTATTATTGTTATGTATTACAATGGTTGCATACTAACATACCTTGTTGAATTACCTATGTTGTTGACCTTATGCCATAACTGTTACTGGCATGCTGTTACAAAACTGACTGTTATACCACTTATTGTTGTGTTCCATATGCTATGCAATCTTATGTTACTGGGTTAAATGGCACTACCTGGCATGCTGTTATAACTAATGTTTAAATGTTCTGTTCATTAGTAACCTATACACTTTGCAAAAACATCAACACCATAATTTGAATGGGTAGGCCAGTTCCTGCGGAGTCACCTACCCTACCTCAACTCACCGAGTGGCACCGGGTTCCATCACATCTGGGACCTAACCTAGAGCTCTGCCGGTCCTGCACCACCTATGGGTGGAACTGCCTCAGGGGATGCTGGGAGCAGGAGGTAGGGGTCACCCAGCAACAGCTACCAAGCATGGTGCACAGGATCATGCAGCAAGGGTTTGATGATCAACTGCGCTGGGTTAGGGCAGACTGGCCAACCTGAAGGGCCAGTCTGGCCCAGGTTACTAGCCCCCAACACAGCCACCTTCAGGGCCCTGAAGGAGCAGTGGTGGCTGCCCATGTATTGGGAGCTCAGTCCCGCTGCTGCCATCTGGGGGCACATGGCTCTCCAATTCCACAACACCATCCCCATTCAAGGTGTTTCCCCCTCATGTGTTATACACTGCCTCATTTGCTGTCTTGTCTGTCTTGTCTGTTTGCAAATGCTACCTCCCTTACCCAACTTACTTCCCCACACGTACCAATATCCCTTCCCCAACATTCCACTCTCTTCTTAAAAAAAAAAAAAATTGGCAGCTGTCCCACAAAAAAAAATATTGTCCCATACATAGCTCTCCATTTTGCCTCATGTACACTGCCCACAATCAATCATTACAGCAATTAATCAACACAGTTATGTTTCCCACACCCTTCTCTCTGGGTTGTGAGGCTCCAATTTCAAATTATCCACAACCTGCACAGCTGTTGTTGTATAAAAATGGAGAGCTATGGTTCTTTCCTACACCCATTCTGCACATTCCCTACCTGCCTTTCACATTGTTTTCCCCTTGCTTGCCCCCATTTCACCACTTTCCTATTGCCCCTTTTTCTTTTCTTTTTTTGGAAATAGCACGGGTTTAAGCAGAGCTAAGTGCCACATTGTGGCACGTCGTGCAAACCTGTACAAACCCACTTAAAGCTGCTTAAAACTGCTTTAGTCACCTACTGTCTTTCTGACATTGTTCTGCACATAAGCAAAATGATCACCCCTGCCGACTATGGCATAGTGCAGTAGCCCACTAGGCCAATCAGCTCTGAACACTAACATGTGTTCCCATAAATATATTCTAAATATCAGTGATGCACATCAGCAAAAAATTCACCCCATCGAAGTCTTGAACCCAAGAACCTTTCAATTGCAGCATAGTGCATTAGCCCACTAGGCCACTCACCTGTGAGAAATAATAGGTGTTTCCATACACATATCCTGAGTAGCAATCATGCACATCAGCAAAAAATTTAACCCTGTCATGTGTTGAACCCAGGTCCCTGTCAACTACAGCATAGTGCACTAGGCCACTCAGCTCTGAAGAATTACAAGTGTTTCCATACACATATCCTGAGTGCCAGTGACACACTGCTTGTACATATAATGGTGAAAATTACAGCGTACTTGAGACTGTGATGCAGACACCAAACCAGTACACAGCCAAATAAATGCTGATGGATGTACGTGAGGCCAATGATATCAGGTAGAGCTGACAACTGCACAGACTGTTGCAGAATGTCCACAGTTGTGCCACCTACTTTTGGCATGCTTATCACAAAACCTATTCTGTATGCTGCAGTACTGACAGTACAGACTGAGATTAGAAAATCATGACAGACAGTTCAGTCACACATCATACCCATCCGGACACACATGTTCATGCCAATCCTGTGTAACAGACTGTATGCATGCACATATGTCTTGCAAATACACCTTCTATAGTATTGACTCAGTAGCTCAATCTGTTACATTCTTAGCATGCTTTACATTTGCCTCCCTTAGTCCTGGCATCCATTCCAGTCCATTGCATGTCAGGTACATACTTGTCCAAACAACAAATACATGACTGAGCCATGCAATTTTAAGCAGAGCTGATTGCTGCTACTGCAGTCACTGCCACCCATAATAGCACAGCAAAAGTCTCTATGTTGGCGCACACTTTACAAATATGTATAGGTGTCCTAAATGTCACCTACCACTCTCTGGATGGCACTATTACATAATATATGTACCTGAGGCACATGCTTCACCTGGACTGTTATGGTTACCATCACCTTGGCTATACTGTGACAACGGAGCTGACACTGCTTCCTCACTCACATATACAGCTTGCTGTCCACCATTGTGTTCACAATCCCCAGTATGACTCCTGGCCAGAATGCAGAAGCTCAGCATGCAACATATGCAGCAATATGTTCAGCTACCTGGTACAGACCTATCATACCTCCCAACCACCTAGAACTGGAGATCCACACAACACCCATACAGAAAGGGATGGGGGAATGGTCAAGTGACAGGGACATGTGTCACAGTCTTCCCTTACAAACATACACAGCTGATAGACCAGCAGCTACTGCAGCAGCATGCATATTTTGGTGCAAATGATGTATGACACTCACATCTATCTGTCCCCTTACTGACCTCAACCCACATTGTTAAAATGTAAACTGCCACATAATCAGAAAGCCTGTTCACAATGACCAAACATAGCATGCCAAACTGTGGACATACCACATAAATCTGGACAGTGGACAGTAGTTTTACCTACCCTCTGTGATGCTGTAGTCCCCACACCTCAACAATGTACATCTCACAGGCTAGGAAAAGGTCAAAGCTCTACATGAAGGCTTTAAATATAGCACTGCGGTGCCATGCCATTGGCTAATGAAAATGCAGTCCAGCTGTTCTTGATGCAATTAACAAGTGTGAACCACAGATTGGTGCACAGACAATCACCTGTTCATGAGCATTACCTACAAAAGGCAATCTGCTGCCTATGGTAAACAGGTTTGTGACTTTCCTTATTAAGCCAGAATGTGAGAACATAAGGCATTATACTACAGGCATTTTTGGCTTGGAGGTCTCCTTTGTTTGGGGATGTTTATGTTGCAGACCTCCGCATATGTGGCTGTGTGTTGTGTAGGTATGAGTAGTGTGTGAGATGTACTGATTGTGTTGACAACCTTTTTGGTGCCAGATATGCAGGTGTGAGAGGGAATGAGCATGGACTGTAGGTTCCTAATGTCATTGCATCTCTCACAAATGTGGATCCTTGATGGTGTTTGTAGATATTTGTCCATGTACATGAGTCAGTTGCTACACTGTGTCAGGATGCCCATATCAACCAGACTGGCAGGGGAAACTATAGGTCATTGTCAAGCCATATTTGTCAGAATCTGAGGGATGAAAGCCAGGGAGAGCAAATGGGGTGGCCCTATAGCCTAGGTGCTTAAAAGAAACATAGGAGGCTTACACTACTACATATAATGTAGACAGGCTATAAACAAGCAGTAATAGGTGCAACAGAAAAGATGCAGTTGAACACATTAGAGAACATGCAGCAAGTAGCAAGAAACTGCAGGATGAGGAGGGAAATGCATGATGTATTGCCACTATGTTGTTGATAGCCACATATATTCTGTGGTGAGAGATAGCGAGGTATGATGTGGGAGTTAGCAATGGACAGTACTGGCAAATCTGGATGTGCAGGGTGTGTACATAATGGAGAGCAATGTACGTGATCCTGTGATATGTTCCCCTCTTCTTGTCTTTCAGCAGTGATGTACAGATGGAGGAACCCAACATTTTCTGTAGCCAAGAATGAAGTCATAGTTGACGGCCTCAGACTGCATCATACCATCCTGCTGTTGAGGAGTCGCCATATGCAGGAACAATGCACTGCACTGTGGACAGACCTTGTTGCATGAGTAAATCACGTCGGGCTACAGGACAGAAGCAATTAGCAGGTCCAACACTGGACCATCAATATGATAAATGCTGCACGGCAAAGGGCCGCAGCTGTGGCCAGGGACTCTGTTGGCACCGGTGAAGGGCCTGCAACACAACAACCAGTCTCGGCCACAGAGGAGTTCCTTCCAAACTTGAGTTCAGCCACCATCTGACAAGCATCCATCATCCCATATGTCGTGAAGGTGGGTGGCACAGCTTCCACAGCAGAGGAGCATCCAGGTAAGCCTCCTGTGGTCATCCTTTTAATACTGTAGCAGTCATAGCAGCAGCCTCTGCATAGCTGCACATGGATGTCAGGTCAATCTGTAATTGTGGGGAGGGGGATTGTACACACATACACAGAATGTCAGCAATGTGGTCAGTATCACAGTTTGTACTGTACATTTTGGTATATGCACATATTATCCTGTACCAGTGCCACATTTCTGTTTGCTGACAATATCTCTCCCCCACAATTCCATAGGTACATCTGGTGTGGCTGGAGTCCAACATCCTGTAGCCAGTCAGTGGGAAATTGTTTTGTTATGGCTCATCTATACCACAGGAATGTTAAGGGCTGACAGTTTGCTATGGACACAACTGTTCAGCTTAGCCATAGTACAATACTTGTATGCTCAGTTGTGGATGAGTTCACTGTAGTGTATTGAATTGGTAATCACAGCAGCAGATTTTCAGGAGCTGTAACATATTTGCACGTATTTTTGTGAAGGTGTATGCAGTCTACTATACAGGGAGAATAGTATGGTGGAGATGGGTGCACTATTCTTTAGATGAAGGTCCTTCACATACTGACATGTCACTTATCTCACAGGTGTATAGTAGGGGCAACATTAACTGGGCATAGCTGCACTGCATGTTGTTAAGGACCTGTCTTGTCTTTGTCTGTTGTGGTCTGCTTGTGTGTTGTGCATGGAATCAGTAATATGGTCTGATATGTATAATGTGGTTGTGGCACCTCATCTGTATGTGTGTGTATGTGTGTGTGTGTGTGTGTGTGTGTGTGTGTGTGTGTGTGTGTGTGTGTGTGTGTGTGTGTGGATCAGCAGACATAATAGTGCATGTATTAATGTAGTCATGTTGTCTTCCTCCTCACAGGTGACCATGAAGGTTGAAGTGTGTTCCCCCCTCACAACCTGATGACAGTGTCTCATCAGACTCTGATGATGATGGTGGCCATAGTGAGGCACAGGTGGGGTTGTTGGGGGCTGAATCTGTCCAATAGGTTGACATCCCACTTCCTCCCCCAATGTCCCCACACACAGTCAGTATGCCCACACATACATAGTCCCCTGCAACCACAGATATTGGACAGTCAGAGGGTGGTGGCATTGAACAGGAGAGTGTGGCAACTATGGCATGTGTGACTGTAGCCACTAGCCACAGCCAGAGAGCTGGTGAGGTCCTATACAGGCAGAGTGACAGGGGTGCTTGAAGGAGGATTGCTGCCCATCCACCACCTGTCACAGGTGTCACATCACGAGTCACTCAACGCATGTTTTTGTCCATTATGGAGACACAGGCACATTCTGAATGCAACACCAAACAGATGCTCAAGATCATAGATGCATCACTGTCTTGCAACCATGACTCCATGGAAAGCCAAATACAAATGAAAACCAACCTCACACAAAGTAACACAGGCTGAAATCCACTGATCCAAGCACGAGATTTTATTTAAAACATGAAACAAAGTAAGCGCTTTCGTCTGGTATATATAACCAGACTTCTTCAGACAACTAAAAACTGCATGCAAAGCAATTTGATGTATATACATCAGAGTCACAACTGGTCACACCCCATTTAAACTTAATGAGCTCAAAGAAAGGAAAAAACTTTTTGTGCTAACCAAAATGTGTGATGCAGCTAAAAAAGCATCTCATATAAATCACCTTGTAGAATAAAAGAATATATAAAAAAAAAAAAAAAAAAAAAAAAAAAAAAATATATATATATATATATATATATATATATATATATATATGTATATGTTCTAAAATCAGAAAATGTATCATACAATCAATAGCCTGAACCTGCATGGTATGAAACATTAATTTAAAAATGCATACATATATAAATAATTATACTAGCATTATTGTGCAAAAAATTATTAAAACATATAGTTCAAAAAAGACAGTTGCCCTAGTCTATATCACATTAAAGTCAAGGACACCCTCACTAACTATAACTAGAACAGTTACCTATCAAATACCTTTAATTTTAACTTGCTTGATATGGAAACTGTGTCATTTAAACCTGGGGGGGGGGGGGATATACATGAAGGAAAATCTGCCACCACATTTCTTTCTCTTCAAGGAATATCTTCCATCCCCACATTTTACTTGTTGTAATATTACAATTTAAATGTATGATCAGGGAAAAGTTTTGTGTGCCTGTATAGTACATTATTCTCATCGTGTTGCCGCATTTCATATCTATGCTCGTATATCCTTTGAGCCAACTTGCGTTGAGCTTTGCCTATATAAAAGACTGGGCACTTGGTAAACATAGCGGCATACATGACTGCTTGAGTATAACAACTATATTTACCTTTAATCTTAAACCCTTTATCACAGATAGTAATACTAGTAATTGGCAGAATAAAATTACACTGATGGCACATACCACATGGATACATCTTTCCTTCTGTCCCCCCCATCCATGACTCCATCCACAACATTGGTGATGCCATGCATCATTTCACCAATGTAATGCACAGATGGTGAGGTGAGACATTGTCAGTCCTTAACTGTGCATTTTCTGGGCTGGAACATGTGGTGGGAGTGGGGTGTCAGATACGAGGACATAGGTCAGCACCACCATCAGCTGGGAGTCCATGTGGACATGCACAGTCATGCTCCCATAGTGACAGTACCACCAGCACTACAGTAGGGAGGTTGCTGTCCACACCATGATGTGGCAGGCTATGGGCATGTGGTCCTGGGTGGTCCCATGAGGGAGATGGTCCCAGCAGACACCAGTAACCATCAAATGTAGTACCGCATCTGACCCTGGGCATGATGGTGCCAGTGCCACTCTTGGCAGAGCCAGTTCCTCTGTTCATAGCCAGAGACAGTGAACTCTACATCCTGCCATGTATGGTCCACAGCTGTCCAACATATTCTCATGTAGGGCTAGCACATGACTTGACTGTGTACACACACACGCACTCACCCATCACTGTCACATGCAGGTCACTAACAGACACACACAGCTCCTCTCCATGGTCCAGCTAACCAGCACCCATCCAGACACACACAATGTCAGCTGTGCAGCACAGCCTAGGCCTTTGGCAATCCCACACCACTCACTGTGCATGTGATGATACCTGTGTCACATCCCTGTCATCCATACCATCGATGCAATGACATGCAAATATGTGTTTGATGCACAGAGTGATTTTAGTACATTTAATGACAGTTTGTATTGCAGTAGTGTTATAACCTGTAAGGTGCTGCCTGCTGGCATGTGTCATGAGTACACATCAAAGTGTATGTATGTTTGTTCCATGATGCTGCATTGGTGGTAGTATTGCTGACTGACTGTTGTCTCTCACACCATTTTCAGTTTCTTTTCTATAGGTGTGTGTGTCTACACCGTGGAGAGATGGTGCCAGTACAGTGGCTCAGGATGGCATGGTGGCAATGCAGAAATGTGACTTCCCCAAGGTACTTTTGTATATGTGCATGTTTACCTAGGTGCGTATGTATATAAAAGTGTGTCAGGGACAATAAGAGCAGACAATGTAATCTTGCATGCATACCCTGTGACACAATATGCTACTCTTGATACATGTCACCTGGGAGTTCAGTAGGATCATAGGTTCATAGGATCATAGAAGGTTACTAGAGTAATGGCCCTCAGGCACTTACAAGGCTAGCCATTATTTTATTCCCAGAAAGAAACATCAGTCAGCACCTGTTACCCCTGTCAATGAGGGACACAGATGGAGCCCTGGGTCAGAATTGTGGTTTCCCATCCACTCATCATAATTGCGCTTGAAGAAGGTCAGTGTGCTACTCTGTTTGATGTGTATGTGAAGTGTATTTCTGAGACAGGGCAGCCTCTGGGACACAAACCTGTCTCACCAGCCAGTTGTGTTGATGTTGCATATCAGATTCAGGCCTGTTGTGCTGGTAATACATGAGGGGTCAGACTTATAGATGTGGAGCAGCTGTTGTAGGGCAGGGTACAGCATTGCCTTGTAGGTGTGACACCACCCACCTCTGAGCAACCTGTCTGATACTGATTGGAGCAATAGTGATTTGAGCCTGTCTGTATGGGATCTCTGTGAGGAATTTCTGTGGCTTTTCCAGTTGGTGGAGATGTCTGGATAGGTACATACCAAATGGGGCGTTGTAGTAAAATATTGGTGTATGGTGTGAGGATCATAGAAAAGTAATGACCACTTTTTTTTCTGGATGCAATCCCTTTACCTATGAGATGAACCGCGTACAAGGCTTTTCTGACCACTGCCACTACATGAAGGTTGAATGCAAAATTATTATCAACCTGACTTCCCAGGTGTCTCAACACAGGTTGTGTGTTTAGGGTGTTGCCATTGATGTGGTAAACAATGGGGCCGTGTCTTTGCTGACTGGTATGATGATACATTTTTTTGTGTGTAGCTTGAGTCCAGGACCTTATCACCAGTCCATAGTTGATGTAAGACACTCTTGCAATATGTTAACATATGGAGAGTCAGTGGCAGACAGCACTCAACTAACAGTCATTCACACACTTGGTCAGTACCTACAAATATAGGTGGTAGTGGGTAGCATTCATGTCTAAATACACGTGGGTTATTTAGGGGCAACATCTGCTCACAGGGCCTCAAAATGTATACATATTGCACACATACAGGCAAGACAGACTATAGTTGCCACCTTATCAAATGCCCAATGTACGACACTTTTTGTAGTAATGTGAGAGTTGGCAGGACAAACCATACGCACAGTGAGTGCAATAAACAGAACCTCACCTTTTTTTAAATATAACAGCTAATTTTTGCAGCATTTGCATAAATCATGCTATTTCTCATAACATTTAGGTGTTTGTGATATAAAATGACTGCTTTATGTAAATATGACAATAATGTAGGAAATGTTTGTTACACTACACTCTTGGAGTATTTGTATTGTTTTAATTATTTCCACAGGACACACCTGGCCAAACATGGACTGTAACTTCCATAGTGTAAGAGGTGGTAACCCTAACATGCTCGCACTATTGCAAGGGGATATATGTACACACACACATACACACACACACACACACACACACACACACACACACACACACACACACACACACACACACACACACATAGATGAACAAACTGCCCTTATTAGGAGTAGAACCCCTACCTGTCTAGTTATACACACTACGACGCTACATACACATCGCATACACCACAGAGCTTATGTGCTTTTGGAGTTTCTGCCACTACTGTAGAGGTGGATGACATCTGCAGGCACTGTAAAGGGTGCCAATGGGGGAGGGGGTTAACAGGTTTGCACAGGCCCTTAAAACTGCATTACCATTGCACAGACACAGGCAAGACAGCCACACTGCTGCAAGGCAATATGTTTACACCCACATGTACACTCACAGAGTTGCTAGTTTTGGGAGCAGAACCACTACCGGTCTACTTATATCCACTGCAGTACTACACACTTATCGCATTCACCATAAATCTAATGTGTTTGGAGAGTGTCTAACTGTGCTTCTAAGGTTGATGACATCAGTAGGCCCTGAAAAGATTGCCAATGAGGGGGTTAGCAGGCCCTTAAAATTGTATAGCCATCACACACAAGCAAGGCAGCCACAGTGCTGCAAGGAGATATGCTTACACACACACACATATTCTCACAGAATTTCCGCTTTTGAGAGTAGAACCCCTACTTGTTTAGTTATATATACTAGAATACTACATACTTATCACATGTGCCACAGAGCTAATGTGTTTTGAGAGTGTCTGGCTGTGCTTCTAAGGTGGATGACATCAGTAGGCCCTGAAAAGCTTGCCAATGGGGGGGGGTTTAACAGGCCCTTAGAATTTTATAAGCATCACACACAGGCAAGACAGCCATATTGCTGGAAGGGGATACACTTACACACTCATTCACAGATTTGCTGGTTTTGAGAGTAGAACCCCTACCTATTTAGTTATATACACTACAGTACTACGTACTTATCTCATGTGCCATGGAACTAATGCATTTGGGCTGTCTCTGACTGTGCTTCTAAGGTGGATGACATCAGTAGACCCTGAAAATGTGTCAATGGGGGGGTTAACAGGCCCTTAAAACTGCATAACCATCACACACAGGCAAGATAGACATACTGCTGCAAGGGGATATGCTTACATGCCCACATACATTCCCACAGTTGCTGGGTGTGAGAGTAGCACCTCTACCTATCTAGTTATATGCACTATAGTAGTACGTACTTATCGCATCAACCACAGAGCTACTGTGTGTGAAGTGTGTCTCACTGTATTTCTAAGGTGGATGACATCAGCAGGCCCTGTAAAGTATGCCAATATGGGGGATAACAGGTAGGCACGAGCCATAAAATGTAATTGCGTTACACACAGATAGGCAAGACAGAAACATTATTGCAAGGGGATATACTTACACATACATTCCCAGAGTTTTTTTTGGGATTAGAACCTCTATCTATCTAGATGTATATACTATAGTGCTACGTACTTATCACACGTGCCACTGAGCCTATGCATCTGTAAAGTGTCTCAATGTGCTTCTAAGGTGGATGACATCAGCAGTCCCTGTAAAGTAAGCCAATGCGGGGGTTAACAGTTAGGCATGGACCTTAGAATGTATTACCATTGCACACACATAGGCAAGACAGATGCACTGCTGCAAGGGGATATACTTACACACACACAGTCCCAGGGTTGCTGTTGTTGGGATTATAACCCCTACCTATCTAAATGTATATACTATAGTGCTGCATACTTATTGCATGTGCCACTGAGCTTATACATTTGCAGAGTGTCTCAATGTGCTTCTGATGTGGATGACATCAGCAGGCCCTGTAAAGAAAGCCAATGTGGGGGTTAACAGGTAGGCATGGCCTTAAAATGTATTAGCATTGCACACACATAGGCACAACAGACACACTGCTACAAGGGGATATACTCACACACACACACACGACCACAGATTTGCCATTGTTGGGATTATGACCCCTACCTATCTAGTTGTATAGAGTATAGTGCTGTGTACATATTGCATGCACCACAGAGCATGTGGTGGATGACGTCAGCAGCTGTTGACAGGGAGGCCACTGTTGTGGAGGACACTAATCACAGGGGCATAAAATGACTGACCATTGGACAGACATAAGCCTGTTGGGCATGTGTATGCTGCTGTATATAGAATGTCTACACAAACTCATGGTGGCTGATGTGAGATTAGAACCCCTACCTACCTATTACTACAGCTCACCATACTAGTTGCACGCACCGCTGGTAACAACTAGTGTGCAAGTGGCTGCAGCACTACATCACTCTATACCTTTCTGTGTTTCTCTCTTTCTATCTCTCTCTCTCTCTCTCCCCTCTCTGTTTATATATATATATATATATATATATATATATATATATATATATATATATATATATATATATATATATATATATATATATATATATATATGTGTGTGTGTGTGTGTGTGTCTGTGTGTATATATATATATATATATATATATATATATATATATATATATATATATATATATATATATATATATAAACTGTACAAATACATATATATCTTATATGTGCCACATACTGATAGGTAAGGGTAATCATGTCTGATGGGGATAGGGAGAGGCAGTTACGTATACATAGATGTCTCTATGTACAGAGATATATTGACATCTCAGTTCTATAGGTAGACGAGGTGTCAGACATGGGCTAAATTAGCTAAGTGTAGGAGCATACCCGGTGTGACCATCAGTACTTACAAGGGGACTCCAGTCCAGACCTACCTGTACTCCAGTCCAGGATTTTGTGTGCTATAGCCAATTGGCTGCTGCACCTGATTACACAATCCAGTACCTCCCTGATATAATGCCCATGGGATTCCCCCAGCTGTGTGCTGGCCGTAATGTCTGACTCATACCTAGGGTGTGTACAGATTGTATTAGACTGAACAGGGTTTTTCATCATATGTCTGGTACATTTTACATAGCAATGTGATTTCCTAGTACATCAGTCTCAGATCATTATAGATTTACATGAGGAACTTCTGACAGACATTTGAGTTACTGACTCCATACACAGCAGGGAACCCATACTACTGCATGACCTGTTCTACTCTGCACTTTCTGCATTTGTCTGGCCAGTAGTTCATCTTTCTCCTTATATGTGGCCCTTTGTCTCAATCCTTTTCCTGGCTTTGTCCACAGTTGCTGCTCTATATAGTTGTAGGTATGCTGTGACTGGGGTATGAGATGTAAAACCACGCACAGGGTTACAGACTTCACACCTCTGACTGTACCTGTTTTGCAGGATGACCAGCATTGCGCCCCATATGTCTGCTCTGGTCCTCAGATGGTTTGTGTTGTACTGTTATTATAAGGCTACATGGTGTCCATACCTCTTAACCTCTTAGAGCCAGAAATCTGGACAAAGCCATATATAAAAGTGAAACACAGGCCCAAACATAGGGACAAGTTTTTAACATTGCTCTTACAAACTTGACAGTTGGTAGAATTCAGGAAGAGTCCTTTTCTAACTCGTATTTGCACTATGACAGTGGGCACCCTCACTATCAAAAGAAAGGGATTATTAAAGGTCAATGTATTAGGGCCTCAAGAATGACCAGTGACAGGAAAGTGTTCCTTGATGAGGTAGAATTTCTTACATTATTGTTTTTGGAGAGGGGGTACCCCAAAGCACTAATTAACACACTAGCTAAGGACATGATTAGAGACCGTGGCATCTTGTATTACCCTGTTCTGGGTACTGGTAGAACTACAGGAAGTCAGATAAACAAGGTTAACAACAGTCATGAAGGGCCATTTATACATATCTTTTTGACTACTTCTGCCTAGGTAGAGGACATATTGAGGAAACAGTGGGCTATTTTTAGAGCTATGATGACACCAATAATTACCTCCCAGAAAAACCCACTTTTGTTAGGAGAGGAGACATCAATTTAAAGGAACTATTTGAAATGAAATAGACCAGAAATTTATTAAGTAATGGTGGGACATGGGGGACTCACAGATGTGTTTTTTGTAACCAGTGAAGCTACATGATAGACAAGCATGAGGTTTATATACCATCTAGGAAATATCGGGTGAGAGCTACTGGTTCTTACAATTGCAACTCCAAAGGAGTAGTGTACTTGGTGACATGTGAGACCAGTTGTAGTTTCTATTTTGGAAAAACAGAGAGGAATTTAAGGAAGAGAATATACGAGCATATGTATGATATGACTAGAGCTAAAGAATCCAACACATTATACAAGCATTCTAGAGTATGTAATGATATGAAACTTAAATTCTTTGTATTGGAACAGGTGGCTATTGATCCCCGGGGAGGCTGCTGGGAAGCAAAACTGGAGTACAGGGAGCTTTTCTGGCAGCTTAGTTTGGATTCAGGAAGGACCTGAAATGACCAAATTAGTATTAACAATGTATTGAAACTTAGAGCAGCTAAATTATAATAAGGGTTATTTACACTTCTGCTTCACCACAATTATTTTTATGATTTTACATGGAGACATTAATGGCAATTGCTCAGTTTATTAAGTACTTTATATTAAACTAAGCTTTTACACTACATTGGGCTTCAAGTGATACATTTTGTACATGAATCCATGATTGTGTATTAGTTAGGTAACAAGTGAGGGTCATTCATGACTTTATGATTTTATTTTTCTAATGAATGATGCAGTGTATGAAATTAGATGCTTTTTTAGAATTGATTGTACAGTGCCTTTTAAATTCAAACTGTGTATGGTTAACTGTTTAATTGTCAATATGATGATTGACATTAGTATTTAAAGCTTTTAGCCAGCTGTTGAATTTGTTCTGATGAAGCCTGGTGGTTCTAGGTGAAAGAGCTTAACCTTGTATTTTTATTGGTGAAATTTTATCACCTTGTGTGCCACTTTATTGTTTTGTGGGCCCACAATTAAAGTTTTGACTCTGCTGTCCTGCCTGGCCTTGTGGTTCGTTTTTTTTTTGGTTCATTGTATTGCCTTGGATTTTTATCAGTTGGTAGAATAACAGGTTTTGTATTAGCATGAATGTCCTGATGGGTATGAAATTTGCATTTCAACTCTCTGTCATTATTTTCTCACATCAACCTTTATTTGCCACTAGTTTACCAGAAAACGGCAATGTTATGAAAAAATGGGCCATAAATATGAGGCAAAAATGTGTACATTCTGCGGCACTCTGTACATTTGAGGGGTATGATGGTGTCCACTGACTTGTAAGTACTGACACAGTTACTTGATAGCCTTTACATCCTGGTACTACTCTGACTTGTTACAACCTGTTGTTCTACTAGCCACCATCTAGGTTACTCAGAGCTGTGTACTGTCCATATTTGTGGCCCTCTGTCCCTCCATTGTCTCTGGTTTTGTCCAGCTTTCCTGCAGTAACAAATAGCGACATATGGACAGTCTGTAGAGCTCCTACCATAAGTGTAGCTCACATGTAAAATAGTAGGTGCAGCCAGTCGTGAACCATCAATGCTATCAACCAGGGCAATGTACTTAGTCCACTAAGCCATGACAGCCACCAGAGGGTGCAGTTTAATTCCGGACACTATCAACCACAGACATACATAGCACATTGTTGTTGTTGTTGTTTTTCTTTTGGCTTTTCCTGGTTAGGAGCTGCCACAGTGGACCTCTGGTCCGCTAATGATCGGCAGTCGATTTTTATGGTGCCGAGGTGCCAGCCCGATGCCCAGCCTTCAACGAAGGCATGCCCATATATACATGTCTTTCAAATGCCACTCAACCGTGGGGAGGACATGCAGACTCAACACAGAAGGTGCTCCAGTTGAGAATAAAACGGGAGAACCTCTTGCTGTGAGACAACAATGCTACCGCTGTGCCACCGTGGTAATCAAACATGCATAGTTCATTGACCTCTGCATATTGTGGAAATGGAACATGTCACCAGGTTGATTGGGACAGCCTTGGGATTGTTTGGTCTGCTGCTATTACCTTGCAAACATAATGTTACTGCAGTTGTATGAGAACATGGGTGTGTTGGGGTAGGAGAATATAGTATTGACAGTCAAGCATCTGTCTTATGACCCCACTGTTTGTAATTCCCTCGCATAGTGCAGTGAATTTTGCTGGCTTGGGGTCTACTGCATATTATGGGGTGGCCAGTATTGGGCAGAGTGTTCCTGTTGTCCCACATAGTTGTCAGTTGTCTGCAGCTATCCTGGTAGCCCATTCTCTTCCCTTGCATACATGCAGCAGGTCCATACATATGCTACCATAGTCTAGTACCACATACATTTGTTGTAAACAAGAGTGACATACCTTGTGCCTGCAGTAGTTCAGAGAACAGTGCTTCAGGGCTGACTCTGTTGGATGCACACAGTACACAGTCAATACATGGTAAGGTACAGGTTGTGGTGTAGCTAGCATCCTTTTTACTATGTATGTGAGTTGGAGTGAGGTGTCAATCCCTAGGTACCTAGGATGTCAGTGTATCTGCTATGCATTGCCTCTTTGCCAAGGCCAGGACATACTGGGCACACCTACATCTGCCTAGAAGGACAGGCTCAGGGGGGTCCTCCTCCAAGTCCCCCTGTGGCTGTGGGATCTTGGCAATGGTGAGGGGCTGTGTGTTTCCCTTCACTGTGATGTTTCTGCTGCAGATGTTTCTGCAGGATCATATTGTGCAACATGGCACATACTATGAACATGTGTGCATATGTGGCTGGAGAGTACTGCAGGGCTCCACCAAATATATTGAGGCAGTGGAATGGTGACTTGAGTGGCCCAAACACATGCTCTATGATGTTCCTAGTTTGTGCATGTACCTCATTATGGTGTTCTTCATTAGGTGTGTGTGCATCTCTGATGGGTGTTATCATGCATGGTTCCAGTGTGTAGCCAGCATCCTCCAGTAGATGGCCATATGGGATGTTCCCCCCTGGCAAACATCTGGTACAGCTGTGATGCATGCCAAATTAGGGAGTCATGGTAACTGCCAGGGATGTCAACACACACATTCATGATAATGCCCTGGGCATTGCACATGACTTGGCAGTTGATGGTGTGATACCCCTTGCGGTTGACGTAGACTCTACCCTCGTAACCAGGTGGTGCTTGGATGTGCACAATGAGTGCATGAGTGCAGTCTATGGCACCCAGCACCTTAGGGTAGTGTGTTACTTGGCGGAAGAGATGCATATTGCTGAGCCTCTCCTAAGGGGTGCAGGGTAAATATATGTGCTCACTGGCATGTGCTTGCATGGCAGCCAGGAATGGGTGGAGTACCCTGGATGCAGATGCCTGTGAGATTCCAATCATGTGTCCAGTAGGTCTTTGAAAAGTACCTGTCACTAATATTCTTAAGGCTAAACATACCTTTGTTTCCACTGGGATAGGTTCCCCTCTGTTGGCTCTGGTTCTGAGTTGAGGGTGGTAAAGCTCAGTGATTTCTTGTAGTATGTCCCTGTCCACCCTGCAGAGCTCTACTATCTTCAGCTCATGTAGCTCCTGGAAGGTTACTCTGGACCTGAACACTCTTCTCCTTCTCAGTCTAGGCCTATTGTCAGCATCAGCATCAGCACTAACCTCAGCCTCTATCACATACAGATGTAGCAGAGCAGCAGCAGCCCCTATCATTTTGTCAGTTAAAATTCCCAATTGTGTACTCCAATGGTGCAGAGTATGTGGGAAAAATCAGATTGTAGGGTGTATGCATACTTTATAGTGGTGTGCTGCAGATGCAGCCTGTGTGATTGGCTGACTATGATGCATTCCACCTGCCAGGTTTATCATTGAAGGTTTTGAATGGCCCAGTGACAGTGGAACAGGGCTTATCAGTCATTTATACTTGATTGCCTTTCTCAGGATATTTCCTTTTATATATTTATTTTTCTAAATTTCTTTCACTGCTAAGCACTGGGTTGCAGCATGCAAACCCACAGTGCTAATATAAACAGTAGTCAGCAGTCTGGACACACCCCCATGCATGGGAATGCTGAACTAAGCTTAAACCAGCTAAAACATGCACCATGGGGTTAAACACAGTTTTTCAGCACAGGACACACACCCCTGCTTTGCTGTGCTTAACTGAGCACAAATGGGTGCCACAGAGCTCCAATCCGCTTAAACATAGCATGGCATACCACCTTTTGGTGTCAGCTACCTGTTCCACTACTACCTACATGGTTCTAGCCCTACCATGGGTTGCATCTGCAGACACAGTAGCCCTTTTTGCTATTCAGTAACTACTCCTCATTTGCATACAACTACTTGAATATACCCTGGATACTTCACTACTCCAGGGCCTGCCTCCTTAGCAACCACTGAAACTTGTCATTGTACACTCTACATGCAGGGCACTATAATGCATTATTTTTGCAAATGTCTTATTTTCATTTTTTCAGCATTTTAATGTTTTTTTTTTTTTTTTGCATAATGGCATGTTTGCATGTTGCTGCATGCCACACAAATGTAATATATGTATTAAAAAATAATAATTTTTTAATGATTTGCATTGCTTTTTGGACTCACTGGCCATAGTTTTCGCCATCTTTATGCCTACAGTGCAATATCCAAGCTTCCTTTTGGGTTTTTACAGCCCCTGTTTAAAATTTACATTTTGGTACATGTTTTTTTCCAGGTACATTTCTGACACCAGTACACCACCTATATGGGTGCCTTTCTGTTTAATGGATGACAAATCACCCTCATTTGCATGGATTTCACCAGCTTATGAGGTGATTTGCATTCCAGGGATGCTTCTATGTCTGCACACTCGTGCATGCCCCTCTGCTCTGTTTATTAGATTGCTCAGCAGCTGGTTTCCATTTTGGGGTTGTGCCATTATGCCTACACTGAAAATCACACCATGTAGGCTTTATTGAGTTCCCACCAATTACTATGATATGTCCAGAAAGGCTAACATTCTCTTACATCATTAGCAGTAGTTTATAGTTTGTGCAAAGTTCTAAGCATATCATAAAGCAGATTAACTTTAGTTCATGCTATTCTCATGTATAACCATGAAAATGTATTGAGTTCCTGCCACCTTTCAAACAGTCATACATAAAGTTCTGGCACCTCACTCCAGGTACTCAGCAGCATACCTTGATGATGTAGCAATTTCTTTGTTTATTTGACACTTGTTTATGAGGAAGTCCCACTGGGATAACATTCCATTTTCAGTGGGTGACTAGGAGAAAAGCTCCATATTGACATAATATTGTTACAGTTAAATAACAAAGTTGTTCAAAAATGTAATACAGGAGAATAACATATTAACTTTACAACTTCATTTCATATAATGTGAACGCATGCATACAGAGTGCAAATATATGGACAGAGATAAGCTGAAAAAAGAACTTTGTTAGCAGCTAAAGAATTCAAAAATTGCAGCTCATAGAGATGGCATTAAATGCACTGAGTACACACTTTGTAACATAGATGACTAGATAGCATAGCCTAGGCAAAATGATATTTTCCTTTATTTAGAAAATAGATTGACTATGTTCAGGGAGAAGGAGTTGAATGTCAGGGAAAAGAATGCTAGTAGAGGTAAAACTTCCCCTTGCTGCCTCCAGCCCATGACGTTCACTCGCTCAACTCTCTTCCATCCCCACACTTTAACCACCCCATTGTGTGTGTTCAGCTAGTGTCTTGACTCAGGCAAGAACCGTGCTAATATGACTCCTGCCACACAGGGAATTACCTAACAAAGGAAAATACTGGCAGTTTCCCTTCCCAGCAAAGAACTACTGTCTCTTGCATCCCCATTCTTTAACTTCCTCACTGTGCGTGTTCAGCTAGTGTCTCAACTCAAGCAAGAACAGTGCTAATATGACTACTGCCACACACGGAATTAACTAACAAAGGAAAATACCCTTGGTTTCCCTGCCCTGCAAAGAACTACTGTCTCTTCCATCCCCACTCTTTAACTTCCCCACTGTGCGTGTTCAGCTAGTGTCTCGACTCAAGCAAGAACAGTGCCAATATTACTCCTGCTGCACAGGAAATTAACTAACAAAGGAAAATACAGGCAGTTTCTTTGCCCTGCAAAGAACTATTGTGTAGGTCCTTTTGAACAGCTGTTGTCCCTAAATCATTTTAATAACTACTGTGCTATCTCAAATACTTGTAGTGAGCCTAATTGAGGTCCAGATGGCTGCAAGGCATAGTCCCCTTCCCAGTTAATGAACAGCCTGGTGTTTGTCTATCTAGCTTTGCCCCAACCTTCAAACACCATATTATTCCCTTCTAAACCATTACCAAGCATTGACAGCCTCAGGTCTTACTGATATTGGATGCATGTTACTGCAACTTAATAAAATCCCAGATATAAGTAGACTGCAACTATCCCTCTAATACATTTAGCTCAGTGCTTGAAAGGCTACTACTACATGGTTGCAGCTACTTGCCAACAAACCTGACTGTTTTCTGTGCATAATGCTGCTCTGAGTGACTCTGCCCCACTCCATTTGCCCTCGGGCTCACTCCACTCCCCTACCCTACCCCTAATTCCCACACACCCCCACTACCTATAAATTTATACCTATCCACAATCACACCCCTGCCAACAAACATCCAACCCAGACAACCCTTTCTCTCACACACCTCCTTACATCACTTCCAGTGTTTCCACCCCCTTTTCATTATTACTCACCCAACCCACACATCAGTCACACTCTCTCCATTCTACACCCACAACACAGTAACCACACACAACTCAGACATTATGTCCCCCACACTCACAGCTAACAAATCACTAACATCTGCAGCTCTCCATATCTCCACCAGCATTCTACTAATATTCCTTTATTCTCTCACCTCCAATTACACCCCACTACTACACTTCACCCCCCAAGCAAACCTCATCTCTTCCTAACCCCAGTAATTTATCATGCTTTGCTGTAGCCCCCCCCCTTCAATGCCACCTACACAGTCTATCACAGATTCAAACTACCATCTCTACTATCTAAAGACAATTCCTCCTATAGACTTACCAGACTCCATATTAAGCTCCCCAAACTTCTTTTACATCTTGCTTTCCAACTAACCTGCTCTGGGGACATACACCACAATCCAAGCCACACCCTCCTAAACAACATTACACATAGTTCTATCTCTTTCACTCCTGATCTCTTTCTAAAAAGACACAAATCATCTCTTCTCCTCCTTAATATCAATTCAAGGAGTATCACTAACAAAGTCCATGACCTACATGCCACCCTCTCCCTATACTCCCCTGACATTGTAATATTAACAGAAACCTGGCTAAAACCTACCATTAACAGTACTGAAATTACAGAACCAGGCTACAGCATACTACATAAAGACAGGCTATCTAAGAAAGAAGGAGGTGTAGCACTCCTCTTTTAAAAATCACCCCTCACTTGACCTTATAGACACAAAATTCCCTAATTTTGAAAATGCAGAAATATTATTTGCCTGGCTAAAAATCAACCCCAGTAAAAGTATAAATATCCTTGTTGGATACATTCCACCAGGAAACAATATTCCCACACTCAAATGCATACTACACTGGGCATCTAACTCCCTTCCCCAAGAGACTATCTTCTTAGGGGATTTCAACATTGACTGGCTATTATGATCCTCCTCTAATCCATCATCACATATTAACCTACATGGGTTTACCCAACTAATCACATCTCCTACTAGGACAGATAAAACCTCTGGGCACCAATCCATTTTGGACTGGACCTTAGTCAAAAACCCAACCCTAATTTCTCACTCAGGATATCTCCCTGACAACCAAAGTGACCACCTTCCGACCTTTCTCATTCGCACTAAAACCCATCAGATCCACCAGATCACCTACCATCAAATTAGAGACAAAAGGAACTTCAATGCTAATGATTTCATTTCCTAACTCAAAAGCTGAAACTGGGAAACTCTCAAATAGCTATCTCTAGATGCAGCAGTTAACTCCTTCAACTCCACCTTCTTAAACATCCTCAATCATCATGCACCACCAAGAACCATAGGAGTTAAATCAAACTATGCCCCATTGGCTTTGTAAAGAATGTAGATATCTTCTTAAGACCCGGGATAAGGCTCGGGTAATATTTCACAAAAACAGATCCCACTTAACAAGACAAATACACCTTGAATCATGTAATAAAACCAAAAACTAGTGAAAGTGGATAAAACCAATTACTAGCATAGTATTCAAACAAAACACCCAAACAACCCTCAAAAATTCTGGGCTGCAGTTAATACCATACTACACCCTTGTAAATTAGCTACCCCCACTCCATCAACACCCAACAACTCAGACAATGTAATACCTACTTTACAGAGTCTATCCAAGCCCTCGCAAACTCTCAGACCTATAACAATGACCCTAGTCCTGTCATAAACCAGAATACCTCCCATACCCAAACCTCCACCAACCTGTTTTCTTTCCAACCAGTCTCTGCAAACACAACCAAGAAATTACTCGAAAAACTCAAACCAACTACCCTAACAGCTGATAACCTCCCTGCAGAATTCCTTCAAATTGCAGCAGAAGCAATAGCCTACCCAGTAGCCATTCTCATAACTATATCAATCACTGAGAGCCTGGTCCCCACTATTTGGAAAATTTCTCATATTATACACCTACATAAAAGAGGTAACTCCACTGAGTTTACTAACTACCGCCCCATTGCTATCTTATCTTCCTGTCTAAAATTCTTGAAAGAGTCATCAATACCCAACTAGTAAATTACCTTCAACAAGAAAAAATTCTTACAGATGCACAGCATGGCTTTTGCCACTCTCACAGCACTATCACAGCCCTGATGTCATTTACCAATGCAGTTAACCATCATAGGAATAACCGGCAGTATGTATCTGCTATTTTCCTAGACCTATCCAAGGCCTTCAATATGGTTAACCACACAAAACTAATTAACATTTTTTCCTCCCTATACCTCTGTACCTCATTCATCTCCTGTTTCCAAAATTACCTTACAGGATGTCAACAAGCTACCCTATGGCAGCAAGAACTATCCCCCCTCCTTCCAGTTGGCATAGGAGTTCCCCAAGGCTCCATCCTGGGACCCCTAATTTTCTCTATATTTACCAGTCAGTGCCATACCTCCTCACCTCATGCCACCATAGTGCAATATGCTGAGGATTCAACTCTTATATGCTCAGCTTCCTCTCTTCAAATTCTCCACAAACACACCCAGGAATATTTCCTATTAGCTGAAAATTGGCTCACTAACTCCCATCTCATACTTAATCCAAGCAAAACAAAACTTCTCCTCCTTCATCCAGGCAAAACCCCCTCCTCACAAGCTAATACCCCCTCCCTAACTTTTAGGATCTTATCCACAAACAATACCATCATTACTCCCTCAACCCATAAAAAATTGATAGGTGTCAAAATAGACAACAAACTGAAATATAATATACATATTGCCCAAACCATTAAAAAAGTCCACAAGAAACTTGATCTCCTGTACAGGAATGACAAATTCCTAACCAAGAATGCTAAATACACTGTTGCCCAAACTCACCTATTATCTACTCTCTTAAACGCTTCTCCAATACTAACCAACCTCCGTAAAACAGACCTCATCAAACTTGAATATTGCTACAATAAGATAGCCAAATTTCCAACCCATGCCGCATATAGATCCCATCACTGCACATCACTTAGACAACTAAACTGGCTCACCTTCCACAATTACTGCACTTTAATTAACATACCTTTGCTCACACAACCTTCCGATTCACAGATAAAACTCCTGCTCTTCATAACCTGTTACAGCCATACACCTCCTCTAGACATATCCACTCTTCCAACAAATTTCTACTACAGTTCTCCAAAGCAAACAACACAGCTGGTGAATCATTATTTTCACACTGCATTTTGGAAATATGGAACAAAATCCCAAGCTCTCCTAGTTCCAACTGCTCTGTCCCACACTTCAAAAAAACTACTCAAAACACACTTTTCAAATTCTTAACTCTGTTCCTGTAACCCTTCATGATAGCACAATTCTCCTCCCTCAGTAGCTAATATATACTTTTGCATGACTTCCCCAGGCCTTGATACTAGAATTGGCTACTGTATTATATCCAAACACAATTATCATTCCATTGCGATGATTTATGTATTCTCTCTATCTTCATCTCCACTGTCTACTTATATCACTGATCAATACAGTCTAAATGTAATAAAACCAGCAGTTATTTCCATCATATGAAATGCTTCCATGACATGTTGGCTGCACATATACTACAACCTCTTCATGTAAATATAGTATTTCATTCTCTTTGCACAGCATTGTTTTCTGTTATATTATTTTGTACTACTTGCTATTTTTCACTTTCTTTTATATTAATTGCTATTCTTCTGCACTATTTTGTATTATGCCATTTATTATTGTACATTGTTGTATGATTATTAAGTGAATGTGGAGCTTTTCTCCCCGGGCCACAGCTGAAAAAGGACCTGTGTCCAGTCTGACTTTCCCAGTAAACAAATGTAAAATAAAGTAAACAAATAAATAAATAAATAGAGGGGTGGACTAGTTCAGCCTGAGGTTGTGCAGGAGCAGAGCCAGGCCTTATTTAGGAAATCTTTTAATAGGTGTGTGAAGATTGGGGAAAGATGGACAAAGGCTGCCAGCCTAGTCAAATAGAATTTGATACATAATTCTATTATTTGTATAAATAAATGTAAAATACAGGCTTGTGTTCTTAAATAAAAGAAAACTGTAAAATGTAAACTTCAAGATTGTTGCAACATTGCCATCTGCTGTAAGGAAAATCAAGCCAAGCATTTCAAATGTTCTTTGACATTACAATTATCTAAAAAATGGTGCCGAAGCATCTGGCTGAACACATTATTTCTATTCTCTTAACTTAATGAATAATTGTTGGAGTATACATATGAAATATCTTTTATTGTTGTAGTTTCCTGAGCCGATGTTAGCTTGATAAATAATGCAGTTTGTTTGCTTGGGAACTCCAGACTAAGTGTCAAGATGATGTAATATGAATACTGGGAAAACCTAAGTGTCAAAATGATGTAATTTGGGAGGGCCTTAGCAGAGCTGTTTGTTAGTGTTTTAAAAACTATTGTTCAGTGAGAGACTGAAAACATTTGTCTTGGACCATCAACCCAGCACTGCTTGCTCTTTATGTATGTAAGTAGGATTATAGCACTGTGTTTTCTCTTACGATTAGCTAAAGATTAGAAAGTTAGACTGAGTGTTTTTCTTTGACATCAGACCTGTCCTACTGTATTATTTTAAGTTTATGTGTGATCTCTGAACTGTTATATATCTCTGTGGTGTAGTAGTATTGTCTTGTGTTTTAATTATTTGTTATTATATATTTTAAAAACATTTACCTGTGGCTGGTTTGTATAGAGAAGTAGGCTCTAGAGTACATTGCATATTTATAAAGTTTATTGTAATAGGCCACTCTAATGAGCCTTAGACTGAATAGTCACATTACCAATTGGATAATAATATTGCACAGTAATAATTAGACACCCTTTCAAGGGCCTTTGGGTAGCTGATAAATTATTAAGCTGGTGGTGACAGTAATTACTACCGTATAGTCTGGGTAAAGGGGCACAGCTGGAGAATCTGTGTCAGCCTTTCCCAGGAGTGTCTGTGAAGTTGTATAAATACTTATCTCAAAGTGTGGGTGTGTGTCAGCTACCTGGCAGGGACACAAAGCACTGGTTGGACAGAGAGGGTACTGGAGGTTAGCTTGCCAGCTAGGCTGAGATCTGGACCCTATAGCTGTGCCAGTGGGGAGTCTTATTGGGGACCTGGAGAGCAAGGAAGCAACCAGCCCCAGACTGACTGTGATCTTAAGGGAAATTGTACTTTACTGTGTGTATTAGTTATCCTTTCCTCTTCTAGGAGACAACCTCCCTGTTGTTAGTAGTGAGGACTGAGGCTTCTTGATTGCTGGGCCAGGGCATGGTTGTCACATAGTGGTGGCAGTGGTTGGGATAAGATAGCCTCACAAGTGTTTAGCAGTGGTGTGGGTAGAGTGAATCCTGTAGCTTATGTACAGTGATCTCTAAAAGTGTTGTGTACTCTAAATCAGCCACGCAGAGTATACTCAGAGTTCAGATCACAATTGTTTTAATTCTTTTGTTAGCTTAGTTAGGGTGAGCAGGCAACATGTCAGCACAGGAATATGGAAAGCTGACAAGGAGCCAGCTGGTAGAGATGTGCCAGGCTAGGGGACTGGTGCATGGAAACCTGACTAAGGCAGACCTGGTTGCAGGTCATACACAATAATTTGTGGCCTCAGAGACAAAAAAAAATCACCATTTGTATCAGTGGTGAGGGTGAAGAGGCAGCAGTGGCGGGATACACATTTTAATCTTAATTCTCATGCTAATATTTCCCTGAAGAGTTGTGTTTTAAGTTGCAGGTAATTGCCACCTGTAACACTGATAATACATAAAGAATTAATGGTGTTAATTACTGCAATCTTGTATTATGACATACTGCTTTCTTTCTACAGTTCCACAGGTTTTTAGTACCACCATTACAGAAAAGAAATTCATACAGTTGAAGTGTTTTAAGCCTCCCTCGCCTTTTTTTTTACTTTAATAACTTATTCCCCTTCAAATTAAACGTTGTGTATATGTGTGAATGCCAAACTGTAAGTGACAGAAATGTTACACCTGAATCACAGAAGGACAAAGTCAAATGTTTTACACATCTCCTACAGATAAGCTAGATGCTGGTGTAAGTGATTTTAAAGGGTGGCTGTCATGGGAGCTGGATGGTGAGTTGGTCCGATGTTGTGACCTACTTGATACAGGTAATCCTACAGACACTGTCATGACAATGCTGTGAAACAGTGTCTGAGATCTCAAATGAGAGGTTCTGCTAGGTGTAGATAAATGCTGATGTGGAAGTACTTTCTTGAGAAGTACTTGTAGTTTCATGTGATTTGCCCCCAGAGTCCGGACACTATCTCATCCTCTTTTCCTTCCAAGACTTAATCCTACTTGAGCCTGATAAGTCCTACCTAGTGTATGAATGGAGGTCTCCATGGATACTTAGTGTGCCACCATACTACGCATGAGTGTGATCATGGCATTATCCCTATTCTGTGTCATTTTCATGTAGTGCTGGAAATACTTATGCATGCCCTAGAGGAATCTGTCCATTTCCAGCTGACTCTCAGTGGTAGTGCTCTTAGCCCTAACAATGTGCATCCAATGCTTTATGTGTTTGCTGGCATAGCTGTAACAAATTTCTGTACCTAGCTCCCATTTGTGAAAGTCTTGCTGTGGACACTGTTACCTCTGAAATTCTGTTATCATCCTGAAAGTGTTCATTTGGTTTTGGCAATACCAGTGTAGAGGCACATGCATGTTCTCCCTGTACAAGCTGGAGTGTAATGTCAGCATGTGGTTGACTTTGTGATGTACTGTCACTTTTTTCAGAGTTACCAACATTTTGTGAAATATGAGGTCCTGCCATTAAGCTTGGGGACTGCATACCATTTTCCTCAGACTGCCTTATAAATATAACCATGTTATCATCATCATCATCATCATCATCACCATCATCATCATCTTCAACAGCCATTCTGCTGCTGATATCATCCAAATTTATTTGTATAGTGGAACTGTTGGTTTCTATGGCTGACCCTGATGATTTGAAAACATTCCCAAAAAAAGTAGCATACACTACTCTATGCTGAGTAAGGCGGTGTGGAGGACAATTACCATGTGTCCTACCTTCATTCCTATACTTTACAGATGTGGAAGGTTCATCTGTTAATACTAAGGTTATGTGATTAGTATAATAATACCATGTCAACATTAAATTCTCTACAAATGTGTATTATTGTTTTTAAACCAACATTACTGAATAGATGGTTGTTGCTGCTGCATATGTTGGTAATAGCTGTGTTCATACTCCCCATAATTATTTCAGTGCTATCATCTTCTCTGTCTCAGTCATCCTCATAAATGGAGAGGAGGTATTTGTCAACTGGTATTAAAGGGATAAGTGTTGGAGACCACCCCTAGTACTGGTATGGGCAATTGCATTGTGCCTCACCTTGGTTCTATCATATCCTGCCATATTGTTTGCCCTTTTCTTGCACTATGTTAATGAGTGGTCCTTCCAATGACTTCATTAAGTTGATTACATCTTGTTTGGACCCACTTTACCAAACAGATGTTTGCCATATGTCCTAAGGGCTGATATGAGGATGCAGCTGTTTTCATGGCTGGAGTTGTCCTTTCTTCACTTTCATCCCTTGTCTTGCATCACTACTTCACATAAAATAATATGTTAGTCTCACACAAAAGATATTTGATGTAGTAATCATCAGTCAAACAACACAACAGTAAAACCATGCATGCTATCCTCAAAAAATAATGTTTGGTGGCATAAACCCCGTAATTACCTACAAATGCAGAATCTTTGTCCATCTGAGTAAAGTTGTACTGATATAATAATTTAACTATCATGAATACATTCACTATAGTAAGGAAAGTAGTTCCTCCAGCCCATACCCCTTTCTTGTAATCATAACACTGTCATTTATCCTTCATCAGTGACACTCCAAAATCTCCAATAAAGTCACGTATGTTGAGCCAACAAAACATGCATGCATTTACAACAATTTTTCATGGATATAAATGTATGTGTTTATGCACAAACAAAAAATATTTGCATTATCAAATAATTTCACTTACACTATGTATTACCTTTGTTAGTAGTTGAAGTACATGCAGACAGTTTTTGAAAAGAAAGGATTTTGTTTGTGTAGACTAGAAAATATTTATTAGTAGAGTAATTGTGTAAGACAGTCATTTCTTCCACAATATTAACTGCAGGTAAAAGATGGCTGAACTCAGTCAGGCACCACATCCTAATCAGAGTGGAGTTTGGGTGAGGTGGTGGTGGTTTAGAGAGAAATGACCTGTTGTATTATTTCTGTATACATTTTTAAACCATCCCTTTATATACTTAAAGTTATTAGGCAGAAAAAGGTCAAAGCACACATTATTAGGAGGGTTGGTATAATCATAGGATCATAGGAAGTTACTAGGCTAATGGCCCTAGGGCCCTTACAAGCCAAGCTAAGTTCTAACCTTATTTCCATGATCAGCATCTAATGCCTGTGTCCAAGAGGGACACAGGTGGAACCCCCGGGGGGAATTTCCGTCTTTCTTTTTTTTCCAAGAATAATCGATAGATACAGGACTACCTAATGAGCATTTTCTTTGCCAGATTGGTTTAAATGTGTATACATTGATTTCATATTCTACTAATGCTACTTAATGCTTCTGACTGAATATTCTCTATTAATAAATCTCTTTGTTCACTATTGATATTAATGTAATGTAATGTAATTTTCTCGTGTAGCTTTTCTCCCTGGGCTTCCACTAAAAATGGGCTGACATGGCCCAGTGGACTCTCCTGGTCAACAAATGCAATAAACAAATAAAAAATAAAATACCCACTCAATCGTCCAGATTGTGTTTGAAGAGGGCCAGTGAGGTGCTCTGACATGAAGTGAGAGTCTATTCCAAAGGTGTGGTAACCTCTGGGAGACAAATCTGTCCCTCCATCAGGTTCTACTAATGTCACATACCAGATTAAGGTCTTTAGAACAAGTAACCCGTGTACCATTTGACTTGCGTATATCCAGCATTTCCAAAAAAGCAGGGTCAGAGATTGTCTTATCTGCAAGGAAGAGATTATCTCTGAGTAGTCTGTATGAAACAGAATAAAGTGACAGTAATATCAGACAATCCACATAGGACAGATGCTGAAGACCTTGAATTTTCCTTGTGTAGAACCTTTGTGGTTTCTGCAATTGCTGCAAGTGTTTGGAAAGGTACATACCGAAAGGGACATTGTACTCAATTATTGGCCTGATGAGGGAAGAGTACAGGGAGGTTATAGCTTCTTTTTTTCTGGAGGCAATGTTCTTACTTATGAGATGAGCAATATAGAATACCCTTCTTACCACTGTGGAGACATTGTGATTAAAGGTAAGACTGCTGTCAACCTGTGTGCCCAGGTCTCTCACCACTGAATGAGTAATTAGGGTGTTGTCATTGATGTGGTAGTTAGCAGGAACATTGCTCTTACAAAAAGGATGATAATACATTTTTTGCATTGAATTTAAGGCCTTCACTTTGGCACCAATCATTTGTTTGTGTAAGACCCTGACTTTGGCACCAATCATTTGTTTGTGTAAGACCCTCTTGTAGGATGTTGACATCATTTGGAGATTCTATGACTGCTCCCAGTTTGCAGTCATCAGTAAACTTTGTCAGCCAGAGACATCTAGTTTTTGCTTGCACTTTGGAGAAATAGATTCCAAACAGTAGAGGTCCCAGGACTGATCCCTGTGGAACACCACTGGTTACAGGTCTGCTGTTGGAGGTGGATTCCCCTATTTTGACTATATGAATTAGATCATAAAGGAATTCCCAATACTATTCTAGCATGTCCAAAGGTCAGTTGTCAATCTCCTCTCCGGTCCAGCTGGTGAATCTGGGAATCTTGAGGCAATGATACAACTGCCTCATGTACACAGACAACCATCTCCTCCTCCCAACAAATTCCAACACATGTGAGAGATGCAACCATAAAGCCATACTGGAAGCTAAGCTCTCTCAACTCAGTACTGGCGTAACCAGTCAGAAGGAGAAGGAAACCACACTCACTACAATTCCATGTCTCACATAGACCTACCATGACAGCAAACCAAACACATAAACACACAAAAACATACTCAGAGGCT
Source organism: Protopterus annectens (assembly GCF_019279795.1). Taxonomy (NCBI): domain Eukaryota; kingdom Metazoa; phylum Chordata; order Ceratodontiformes; family Protopteridae; genus Protopterus; species Protopterus annectens. Next base: position 13,356,237 of record NC_056738.1, on the reverse strand, counting down.
TTAAATAAAAATCTGCCTAAGCAGCAGAGACCTCCAAAGCAGACACCCAAGCAACAGCTACCCCAAAACAAAACATGTACAACACATAGCTCACAAAGCCAGTGTGCCAAACAGTCACAGCCCTTAAGGCTAAACAACACACCTGATACACTTGTAATAGGTGACTCTATCGTCAGGCACACTGACGTCCCGCTCACCAGGCTGAACAATGAGAAGGTCACGGTGAGCTGCCTGTCGGGCGCTAGGATCCGCCACATAACACAAGCACTCAGGTCACTCCAAGGCAAGTAAAAATATGACTCAGTCATTGTCCATGCTGGTGTGAATGACCTGAGATGTACCTCCCTGGACTACATGAAAAGAGACATAGAGGAGCTCTCTGAGCATGTAGCCCAGGCTGGTATGACCCTGACCTTGAGTAGCATCTTACCCTCACCAAGGATGATGCCACAATATGAAGACAAGATGATCAATTTCAACAATTGGCTTAAGTATTGGTGTCATTCAAAGGGGATCCAATGCCTGTCAGCCTGGGATGACATGCTCGACAAGCCACGATGCTTCACTAGGGACGGCTTGCACCTGTCACCCCTGGGCTTTCGGATATTGGCAAAGGCTCTTGCTACCCCCATAGTGTCTTTTTTAGGCAAGGCTCAAAAGACAAACCCACCTCCATAGGTATCACAAGGGATAAGAAACTAAGAGTAATGCTACTCAATGCCAGAAGTCTAAACCTCAAGATGCACGCACTTGAAACTCTCCTTAGCATGGAGAACATCAATATCTGTGCAGTAACAGAAACCTGGTTCAAGGCTCCCGAGAGCACCCCAGCACTACCAGGTTCTACCTCATACCATGATTTTCGGCCCCAAAACTTGGACTGAACCGCAAAAGGAGGGGGAGTATCAATATTCGTCAAATATACCCACACCTCCAGGTTGGTGGCACAGCACGAAGCATCAGAGACTATCCATGTGCAACTAACAGTGGGTAAAACTGCCTTCCAGTTTATAGCCTGCTACAGACCACCCTCCCAAACCCAGGAACCCCACTCGGCCTTCCTGAGAACATAGACTGGGAGCATTACTCTAGCTCCAACACCCTAGCCCAAAGGTTCCTAGAATTTATAAACTCAAATGCTATGGAACAACTTGTTACCACTCCCACAAGAGGGGAAAACATACTGGACCTGATCATCACCAACATGGGGACTCTATGCTCCAGACCAGCAGTGTATCCCTCATGTGTAAGATCAGACCATAAACTAATCTCACTGGATATTCACATCCCGACTCCACCCCCTACCCTGAAAACCACAGTGAAAAACTTCTCTAATGCAAATTTCACACTCCTCAAAACCGAGGTGGAATCCTTCAAAGCCCCCGGCCCTGTGGAAAATATGTCCCAGACCGCAGAATCCTTTATGAACGCATTCTATGAACTCCTTCAGGAATGCATGGATCATGCAATCCCAAATAAAACCAAGTCCCAATCCTCCAAAGGCAGACATCCTGTCTGGTGGACCCCAGCCATAAACAAACTATACAAGAGAAGGAGGAAGCTACTACATGATAGAGCAAAATCCCAAAAAGGGAAGGCATCTCTGATCAGTATTAGCAAAAACCTACGGGCACTCATAAAATCGTCTAAGGCCAGCTTCGAGAGAAAAATTGCACAGGACACTAAGGATAATCACAAGGCTTTCTTTAGTTATGTTAGGAACCTGGGTGGGAATTCCCAGATATGCTCAGAATTAGTCCAAAATGACAAAAAATACACCGAACCCACAGACATTGCCAACATCCTAGCTGACAGGTTCAGCAGAAACTCCCCCCCCCCCAAAAGGGCAAATATCTATCCCAGCAGAGTGCTGCCCCCCTGACATCTCAGATGCTCAGGTAAGAGCTGCCCTCTCCAAAGCAAAAACACAGCATCAATGGGACCAGACGGTGTCCTGGGCTGCATCCTACATGAACTCCAAGAAGAGCTAAACCCAAACATAAAACTACTGTTCAATCTCAGCCTTACTACAGGATATGTACCCAAAGAGTGGCATACAGCAACAGTGGTCCCTCTCCACAAAGGTGGTGCCTCAACGGATCCTGGAAACTATCGCCCCATAAGCCTGACTAGCTTGGTCTGCAAAGCTATGGAAAGGATCATCATGGACCTCATAAATAAAGATATTGGGGACCTACAGACACTGGATCCTACCCAGTTTGGCTTTGTTAAGGGCAGATCCTGCCTCTTAAACCTGGTTGATTTCTTTGAAACAGTCACTAAGGCCATTGACGACAGCCTACCTGGACCTCGCAAAAGCCTTCGATACAATACCCCACTCAGGCATTATAGATAATCTCACCAGCTTAAATATAAACCCCTATGTCACTAGATGGGTTGCAAACTGGCTCAAGGACAGAACCTACATGGTTAGAATTGCTGGAGCCATGTCAGACTCCAAACCAGTTACAAGTGGTGTCCCCCAAGGCTCAGTCCTGGGACCTCTCTTGTTCGGTATATATTTCTCGGAGGTACAGGCCAACACGGAAGGACTGCGGCTGACCAAGTTTGCAGATGACTGCAAACTGGGCGCCATAATCAACACCCCAGCTGACACAAGCATCCTCCAAAAGGGCCTCATAGAAACAGACAACTGGTGCCAGAGCCATGGCCTCAAGCTAAACACCAAAAAGTGTATAGTCATCCCCTTTGGCAAAAACAAAGTGCCCACAAATTACCACATAGGTGGTAATCCATTAAGTAAGAAGAAGTAATTAGGGACCACGGGACCCAAGTTGATAGCAATCTCTCGTTTGACAACAACGTGGCCAAAGTGGTTAGAAAAACATTTTATATAGCCCACCTAATCATGAAGGGATTCACATCTAGATCAGGGGAGGTCATCGTGCCTGTTTACTCATCCCTCATCAGGCCCATAATTGAGTACAATGCCCCTTTTGGGATGTACCTTACCAGACACCTGCAGCAACTGGAAAGACCCCAAAAGTACCTCACCAAGAGGATCAAAGGGCTCAAACAGATGCCATATGCTGCCCGGTTAAAGAAACTCCAGCTCTACTCAGTGGCATACTGCCTGCTCAGAGGCGATCTGTGCCTGACGTATAAAGCCATGTCCAACCCGGAATTAATGGACATGCTGCAACTCAGAAAATCCAAATCTCATCGAGCTATGCTCTCGAGAGACTTGAACCTCAGCACTGAAATAAATAGGACATGCTGGAGGGACAGATTCATAACCCAGAGGCTCCCTTCACTCTGGAATAAAATCCCAGTCCAGGTTAGGCAGAGTCCCTCATTGACTCTCTTCAAGAGGAATCTTGATGAGTGGATGGGAGATCGTAGGTTTACCCCGGGTATCACTTCTGTGTCACTGTTAGACAGAGGCACAGTATACTAACCTCGAAAAAGGGCATAGCAAAATTATTTTAAAATGGGTGGCGAAAGCCAAACACACTCTGGCTAGGCTTACAAATGCCCTAGGGCAGATAGCCTAGTATGAACCTATGAACCTATGGACCTAATCAGTGAGCCAGTTAGTGACCTATCTAATGATATAAGAGTTGATACCTAGCTGGGTGAGTTTGCCAATGATGCTTGAGTAGCGGATAGTGTCAAAAGCCTAGGCTAATTCTAGGTAGGCTGTACACATAGATTTTCCATCATCCAGAGCCTTGGTGAATGTCTCAAAGAAGTCCACCAGGTTTAACAGGCATGATGTCCCTTTGATAAATCCAAAATGAGTAGGGTCAATTGTTTGGACATTTCTGATAAGTTTGTTGATAAGGTCCATGATGATTTACTCCATGGCATTGCAGATAAGGGTAGTCAGGCTAATAGGTCTATAGTTCCTGGGGTCAGTGGAAACAGAACCTTTGTGCAAGGGAATAATAGTGGCCATTTTACAGTCAGCTGAAATAAAGCTAGTGCTTAGACTATGACTGAAAATAGTACCCAATGATATTGCTAATTCCTGTTGGACCCTTTACTAATTCTTGTTGTAGTCTATGTAGGACGCAGCCTGGGAAGTTATCAGGTCCCATAGATGCTGTGTTTTTGGTCTTAGAGAGGACATTTACAACCTGCTCTTTAGATGTACAAGGTAGGGAACAGGTAGTAGGGATATCATGGGATATGTGTGGCGGTGACAGGGGAGTGAAGTTTTCACAGAACCTGTTCGCCATCAGGTTAGTTATGTCCACAGGCTCGGTATACCAGTTCGGCACAAATCCGGTCCTTTCCTCTTAAGTTAAGGATGTAACTAAAGAATGCCTTATTTATTCATTTTACATTTGTTGATCTGGGAAATCTGACTAGGACAGAGCCTATTTTCAACAGAGGCTTGGGGAGAGATGCTCCAGACACATGTCTTTAGAATGTGGGAAGAAACTGGAGTATCTAGAGGAAACTCATTCAAATGCAGGCACAACATGCAGACTCCACACAGAAAACATCCCAACTGAGAATTGAACCAGAGAACCTCTTATTGTGTGGTGACAATGTTAAGTGCTGCACCATTGCACCATCCTATGATTTTCCTTAGTTGAGGAAGTTAATTTGGATTCATAATTTGCTTTGGAGGACTTTACAGAAGTCTTATTTGCTTGTTTAAGCTGAGGAGGAAGTGTTTCCAGTTTAGGGCTTGCTCCCTCTTATACTTAGGCAACAATTTCTTCCTCTTATTGTAAAGCCTGTTAATGGCAGTTGTCCACCAAGCAGGTTTGGTCCTCCATGAGGAGCTTGTTTTTGTCCTATCAGGTACAGCCAAGTCAATGCAGTTATACAGGTGTTTGTATAAAGCATTGGTGTAGAACTCGCTATAGTTTCCAATTCCATTGGGGGGGGGTTGTGCAGTGAAGCTATTTATACCATCTTGTAAGAGGTTATAATCTGCTTTGGAGAAGTTTTTTAGTTAAGTTGCTGCTGAGGGGGGGGGGGTCAGGTGTGATAGTTACTTTGAATGAGACTGATTTGTGGTCAGACCTCACCAGGGAAGACCTCACACTGGAGATGCTACAGTGGTCCCCCATATCGGTCAGCACCAGACCCTGGATGTTGGCACCCTTGCAGGGATGTCAACCAGCTGATCCAGGCCACTGGAGTTGATGAAGTCAAGGAACCTTTGGGCAAGTGAGTTTGAACTTGAGTAATTTATCCAATCAATAGATAGGTAGTTAAAGTCTCCCAAAACCATGGTGTTCGAATATATCTTGATAGACTCAAGTAGATGCAAATAGACAGAGTGGGTGTCAGGATTCATGCAGCTGACAATGACTTGAAAAGGTGTCCTACAAGCAGTTAATTGAACCAGAAGTATCGCCAGGGAATCATACTGTTTAACCAATCTGGAGGTGTATTTATTTTTAATGAATATTGATACACCATCTCCTTTAGTTTTCACGTGATCAGTTAGTGGTCTGAACATGTGGAAGGAGGTGTAACCTGGTATGGCTGCAGTGCCCACCACAGCCTTGAACCCAGGTCTCTGTGAATGCACAAATGTCTGCATCTTCCAAGGTGAGGACAGCTTGCAGTGAGTGCAGTTTCATGTTAAGACTCTTAGCATTTAGCAGCATAACCTTGAAGTTGTTTTAAATGGAGTTTTTACATCAGGAATGTTGTTCTTGAGAAACTGCCTAAAAAAAGGCACTATGAGGGTGGCAAGAACCTTAGCCAATAGCAGAAATACCAGGGGTGACAAGTAAAGACCATCTCTGACAAAGCATCAAGGTCTGTTGACCATGTCATCCCAAGTGAACAGATAATGGATCCCCTTAGAAACTAAGCTAATTATTGAAGTCAATCATTTTCTGTTTGTAGCGAGGCATCATTCTAGGTAAAGGTAAAATGCTGCTTAAGGCTAGGGACATACCTGCCTGAGACACATAATCTGAGAGTTCAGTCATGTCTCTCTTCATATAATCCAAAGAGGTATGTCTCAAGTCATTCACACCAATATGGATTATGACTGAGTCATAACAGTACCTGTTGTTGAGAGACTTGAGTGCATGTGTGATATGGTGGATCCTAGCACCTGACAGACAGCTGACCATGACCTTTTCCTTATCCAGTCTTGTGAGAAGGACATCTGTGTGTCTCATGATGGAATCGCCTATGACTAATATCTTTGGTTTTGTGTTTTGCCTTAAGGGCTTGACAGGTGAGACACTGGTGCATGAGCCATTATGTGTATTATGTTTTGTAGAGGAATTATTATGTGTAGTGTGCTAGTGTTTGTGTTTGGGAGGTGCATTGTCATATGTACTAACTGGTGTGTGAGAGAGCATGGATTCAAGGTTTTTAATATAGTTGCATCTCTCACATGATGAATTTGTGTGGACTAGGAGTAGATGGTTGTCGGTAAACATGAAGCAGCTGCTACACTGCCTGTGGATGCCAATGTCAATGAAGCTTGTTGGAAAAACTGTGGAAAATTGTCCATCCATAGTGTTAGGTAAATTTATATGATCAGGAAAAACGGTCACACTTAGGAATGGCTAGTGGGTGAGAGGTGTGTTGGTACCTCTGAGGCTAGGCCTAGTGTTCCACCTTTCAGTAGAGCAGGACCATGAAAACCCTTTGAAGGACCACAAGCAAAGTGCTATGGGAAAACTTAACAAGCAAATCATTTGCATCTATAACCACCAACGGTAACCACCACTACGTGGCAGTGCTCGATGGTGCACTACATGCATACAAGCCCAAATGTGGGGCTTAAAACAAGAAATAACCCTTTTAACTCAAACTAGCCAGTAAGGATTCTCTCTCTGAGTGCTAGTCCAATCACCCCTGATTAGATGGGACCCAGATAGCACTCTCCTCCCACAAGGGTGCAGAAAGGCCTTCGCCAACAAGGATGGCTTGAATTTGATGCTCAGAAGTTACAAAACAGAACCAGAAACAGCAAACCTGGGACTGGACTATGATTAAGGTGTTTATCTCACAGATACAAGGTACAGGGTTAGATTCTCACCTTGGAGGAAAATTTGTCTAAGCTTGAAATTACCCCCAAGCGCAGCTATTCTAGTGCTTTCTTAAGAACCTTATTGTCCTGGAGTCTATGCACTATATCCATCTGTAACAGTGCTATGTTTTGTTTAATGAAGGTTGAATTTAAAGTAACTGAAAAATAACTTCAGTTCCTACTTTTTTTCTGGGTGTGTACAGCTTCTACTGCTGCTTAAACAAAATTCACAGACTGTTACATGAAACTACAGTTTATGTATGCAAACCATCGACTGAAAGTGTATGGACAGATTACAGACAATACCCCTCTCTCAAACAGACAACCACATATAAAACTATAACACTTTGAAGGAAGGTGCAATCCTACTACTTATAACATACATTAAAGGGAATTTTGACACAGTATGAGAATTCAGATACTAATAAATATTTAAAAAAAATATATTATGCAAATGCAGCAGTAGATTATATATCTTGCTTAGTATCAGTATATCAAAAATGCTAAAGAAAAAAGTTGAAATACAGGTAAACATCACTTACCTTATAGCTTCTCTATCTAACAGATAAGGAGATTACCTACAATAAATTTCAAAACAGTAGGAGACTCACCGGCTTAGTCAAAGTCACTGGCAAGTATGCATAAGGTAGTAAATACAGTAATCTGTCTTAAACTGGTTTCATTACTACATATAACTGCAAGTATTTATAACAGATGGAAAATGAAGACCTTCACTGTTTTCAGTATATTACTGCATCTAAATCTAAAAGATATTTCAATGTATAGATGCAGTGTTCTGTCTTTAACTGATTTCATTCTACATACTGTATGTAGCTGCATGTATTCATAAAGAATTAAAATGAGGTTCATGCCCACTGAGTGGTGCACAGCTAGAGTTATCCCACTACACAAGGGGGGATCCACCTTGGATCCCAGGAACTACCACCCCATCAGTCTGACGAGCCTGATCTGCAAGGCCATGGAACACATTATCATGGAACTTATAAACAAAGACATTGGCAACCTTCAAATACTGGACCCCATGCAGTTTGGGTTCATGAAGGGCCGATCTTGTCTCCTGAACCTGATTGACTTCTTTGAATCAGTCTCCAGAGCCGTGGACAAGGGTAAGGGGTCCACACAGTCTATCTGGACCTCACCAAGGCCGTCAACACCATCCCCCATGCTGGAATCATAGATAAACTTACTAAGCTGGGCATTAATCCCTACGTCACTCGGTGGGTTGCCAACTGGCTTACTGACAGAACCCACACTGTAAAAGGAGCCAACTCCAAATCCAGCTCCAGACAAGTTATAAGTGGAGTACCTCAGGGTTCAGTCCTGGGACAGCTCTTGTTTGGCATCTACTTCTCTGAAGTACAGGCCAACACTAAGGGACTCTGGCTAACAAAGTTTGCAGATGACTGCAAACTGAGAGCCATTATTGAATCCCCAAATGATGTGGACATTCTAAAAAACGGCCTTACAGAAACAGATGTTTAGTGCCAGAGCCATGGGCTTAAGCTCAGTGTCAAGAAATGTATAGTTATCCCCTCTGGGAAAAAACATGTACCCATGAATTGTTACATAGGTGGCAGTACACTAAAAACTGAAAGTGTTAATAAGAGACTTAGGAACACAGGTGGACAGTGGTCTCACCTTTGGTAACCACATCGCCACAACAGTCAGGAAATCCTTCTATGTGGCACACCTCATCACTAAGGGCTTTTCATCCAGAAAACAGGAGGTCATTGTCCCACTGTACTCATCCCTCTTTAGACCCATTATAGAACACAACACCTCGTTTGTTATGTACCTCTAAAGACATCTGCAACAACTGGAAAGGCCGCAGAAATACCTCACTAAAAGAATCATAGGCTTAAAGCAGATGCTCTATGCTGACCATCTAAAAAAACTCCACCTATACTCTGTCGCATATTGTCTACTCAGAGGCGATCTCTGCTTAACATACAAGGCCATGTCAAACCCATGTCAAACCCAGAGCTGTTGGACATGCTACACTTAAAGAAATCCTAATCCTTCAGAGACACATGCTCCAGGGATCTAAACCTTGTCATCACAATGAACAAAATATGCTGGAGGGATAGGTTTCTGACTCAGAGACTCCCCAGACTCTGGAATAGGCTGCCCATACATGTTAAGCAGAATGCCTCTTTGGCCCTCTTCAAAAGGAACCTTGATGATTGGATGGGAGATAGGAAATTCATCCCGGGATCACATCAGTCGCTCTGCTAGACAGGGGTCCATCCAGGGAAGTACATACTGTGGGAAGAAATAGCAACGGAAATGACATGGCTAGGCTTGTATAGGCACTAGGGCCGATAGCCTAGTACAAACCTACGAACCTATGAACCTATGAAGGCCTACACTGCTTTTAGTACATTACTGCAAACACCTAAAAGATATGTCAGTGTATAAATGTGGTATGCTGTCTTTCACTAATTTGATTAGATATATAGCTACAACTATTTATAAAGGGTGGTTTCAGTACAGTATTTCAAACAAATGCATACCAGACACAAATATGACATGTAATTATCATTTAGGTTACTATAGTAGAGTGCAAAATCTAAAACCCCACTAAGACTTGACAACAGTACACTCATTATTCACAAGTATGCATAAGCACTCCCCATATCATTGTTCCTATGTATGCATAAGCACCTCATACATTCTGTTTTAGTTCAACAAAGATTTATAAAAATAAAACAAACTACTGTCTTGTCTCTCTGACCTCAACCTTAACAACTCCACCCTACTCTGGTTTAAAAGCTATTTAGATAACCGCCAACAATCTGTCAAATGGCATAACTCTCTACCCCCCACTCCCAACCTCCTTAGGCATGCCACAAGGATCAGTCCTAGGACCCCTTCTTTTTACTATCTTCACAAACCAACTCCACTCAGCTACCTCTAAAGCCGACATAGTCCAATACACTGATGACACAACTTTCATATGCTCTGCACCCAGCATCCAGCATCTCCAACAAAAAGCCCAAGAAGCCTTCTCTGAAACAGAGAACTGGCTTAACAACTCACAACTCATACTAAATCCCAAGAAAACACAACTAATGCTATTCCACTCTAAAACGACTAACCTTACCTTCGCTATACTCTCCACCAGCAAAACCCGAATCACCCCTGTCACAGAGGATAAACTCCTAGGAGTTACCATTGACCAGCAACTCAAATTCACAAAGCACATATCAACAACCATCACTAAAGTCCACAAAAAGCTAGGTTCCCTCTATCGCTGTAAAAGTTATCTAACCACAGAATCTCGAATTGCAATAGCCAGGAAACACCTCCTATCTGCTCTACTTTATGCATCCCTAATTGTAACTAATCTTTGCAAAACTGACCTTAATAAACTTTCCATATGTTACAACACAATTGCTAGATTCTCTATCAATACCAAATCACGATCCCACCACTGCCTTTCCCTACACGCCTTACATTGGCTTGAATTTACAAATCTATTAAGGTACCATCAACTCAGCCTAGCTCATCTAATTCTGTACTATCCTGAGAAAAACCCCGACCTGACTAGCATGCTGAACGTCTACAATTAAAATAGACAACTTCGGTCCTACAACAAAGCCTTAATCAAAACCATCACATGCAAAAACAACTCCGGGGAATCACTATTTTCCCATGAAATAGCAAAACTATGGAACAATTTTCCCCCCTGACCTCAGACTACCAAAGTTCTCACCCTACTTCAAAAGCCTACTTAAAAATACCTCTTCACCAACCATCTATGCAACTGTAATTGATCCCCTAAAGCCTTGTCCACTTACTATTTCTACACTCCATCTGTCCTGGACAACACAAACAATACAATCTAACTATACCTATTCATGTGTGAGCAATAACCTGTATATGAGTGTATGTACATGTGTGTGTGTGTCTGTGTGTGTGTGTGTGTGTGTGTGTGTGTGTGTGTGTGTGTGTGTGTGTGTGTGTGTGTGTGTGTGTGTGTGTGTGTGTGTGTGTGCATGTGTGTGTGTTTGTGTGTGTATGTATGCATGTATGTGTGTATGTATGTGTATGCATATATATGTATGCATACTCTTACATGTATATTTGCTTGAATGTATATATGGAAAACTTAAACATTTATATACTCTTATTCAGTTGTGAAATATCTTGCAATGCTCTACCAGGTTCTTATCTACTCTCATTGTATATTTTGTACACTTGTATTTTCAACCAAAATGGGGAATATCCTCTTATATACTAATGGCTGTAAAGTCTACAATCTGTATGCTGTTACTCTGTAATGTCTCTTTTATAAATTGTTCTTCTCTATGTAAACTTATAGAGTTTTTCTACCCAGGACTCCGCTGAAAATGGACACGTTGTTCAGTCGGACTATCCTGGCAAACAAATGTCAAATAAAATAAATATCAATAAATAAAATAATTTTATAATAAGAAATTAAATGCTGTCTAACATTATGTGTGAATTTACTGTCCGTATTTTCTTTTGGTCTCTCTTCCCTTTTTCTTTATTTTTCTTATTTTAACTTAATTATTAACTTAATTTAACTAATTATTTTAACTTGTTTAGAGACAAGTTATATGCGCTTAAAAACAACCAGTTGGAGATAGACTACTTAAATGAATGCATACAGGTTAACAGGGTTCCCAAAGGTCTCCGTTTATTCAAATTTCCTAACTGTGTGCACCCAGGGACTGAATTGTATGACAAGTTATGTGACATTTTTAACAACGCGGGTATAGATATGTTGAAACTAATAATTGTGGAGTATCAATCCAAGGCTGAACTTTTATTGAAGGAGCTGACTGCTCTTAACCAAAATGTTACTAATGATGTGGATTTTGGAAGTGTTAAAAGAAGCTATGACAATGTTTTTTATGAGGTTGACCAACACTGCTTAAAAGTTTTAAATAGGAAAATTAAGAAAATTGACAGGGATATGCACGAATACCAGGAAGGCTTAGCCTACCCTATTTACAGAAATGGTGGTTGGAAGAACAACTATGACACTGTGTTTGTGGAAGGGGATAACATGGTGGAACGTAATAACAAGGGTGTTAGGGTTGACAATGAACCACCCAGGAGGAGTGAAAGAATTGCTGAGAGGGGCAGGAAACAGTCCTACCAGGATTTTCAGCACCCTCCCAACAGGGGAGTGAGGGGGATGGGACATCAGAAACAAGGGTGGAATCGTATACAGAAATAGAACCACTTGGTAATGTTTTACCATTAACAATGGAAGAGGCCCTACCAAGAAAATTATTTTCAGAAAAGATAATTTTACAATTTACAACTTCACTGATTGCTTGCTTACAGACGAGCATTTTACTTTATTTTCAAAAGGTTTTACCTTTGTCCCATCCAGTCCCTTTGACACCACTAACACACTGATAGATTTTAAATTGTTTATTAGGCAGCTAAACCTTTCAATATTTTTTAAGGGTCAACCTAATACCCACTCAGACCTTACCAGAACCAGCACCTTTAACCCCCCCACACACCCATCTCTTAAGATATTTGAGGAAATGGTAGAAAGAGAAATTAGAACAGCAGGTAAAAACAGGAAAAATAAGTGCCCATTGAACCTCAGTATCGAAGAATTCCAGTTGATTGAGAATTTAAAGCAGGAAAAATGCCGGGTTATGAAACCTGACAAAGGAGGGGGTGTGGTGCTAATGTACCAGTTAGATTATGATTTTATCCTACAGGGAATGTTGCAGGATGTTGAACAATATGAACTGGTGTCCCTTAATGAAATTAATTTAGCTTATGCCAAAATTAGTTACTACTTATACGATCACCTCTTGCAAGGCACTATTAATGAGCAGCTATACAACTACTTTCATGTTATGAAACCAAGGGTACCAATAATATTTGGTATTCCGAAAACACATAAAGGCCTAGCCCCTCTAAGATTCAAGCCCATTGTT
>NC_056738.1:13278301-13338301 GCF_019279795.1 Protopterus annectens | reverse complement strand
AACATCAAACTGCATATGGCCAAGACTATATAATTAATTTTCCAAAACATCGAACTGCTTGTACTGAGATTGCAGTACAGTGGGGATCATGAAATCTACTCAGAGTTGGCATATATAATTACCAGGGGATGGGGATTTCTCCCCTGCAGAAACACAATTTTATTTGTATTTTTGTACTTTTTGATGTTCCATAACATCAGTCATATTGGTTCAACCACATGGAGTTTAACATTACAGAAAGTCGATGTAACAAAGCAAAACAATTTAACCACATATGTTGTCTTTTGATATGTGTGTCAACTTCTTCTTATTTTTTTTTTTTTTTTTTGCTGATTTCAGTGCATATTTCTATTTGGATAAATTAAATAAGCAGTTTGCTGTTAACAGGTGCTAATTTTTTGTGTTTGTTTGTAAATATGCACTGTAATTAATAAAGTGTTATGCTACAAAATTGAAGATACCAAGGTGCATGCATATCCTGCATCATGTTAAATATTTCTACCTAGCTATAATGAAGGCATTTTCATAACATAGTAATCTTTTTTTAAAAACTCAGGGCAGGATTCACGAAGCCTCCGTGTAAGAGATACATGGCTTACACGGAGGCTGCAGTTAAATGGTGTGACGTCAGCATGTCATGCATATGCATGAGGGCATGCTGAATCACACCGAAGGCTAACACGGTCCGTGGAAGACAGTAGGGGGCGTGTTCGTAGGCCGAGCCCTGCAAGCGGACACGCCCCCAGAAGAGTAAAATTGCCCAAAGTAAACACCCATGACAGAGGCCATGGAAATGTGAATAAACACAACACAACACATGCCCCCACAGACTATGAACATAAAATATATAAATGAACATGTTATATATTTTATATATTTTTTTAAATCGTAAAGATGTTTGCCCATGAGTGCGCGTTATGCTGGCGTGCGTAGCTTAGCCACAGTTAGCAGTCAGTGGAAAAGGATATAAGAACTAAATATGCAAAGTAAGCCAAGAAGCAATAGCATAGCGGTAGAGACGTCGGCTGAAAAGCAGGCATTCATGGTTCGAGCCCCCACAACACCAATGTTTATTTTTAGTAAAATAAGCACGAAACAAGTCCCTGACAAACATGTACACATATAAAATCATAGTTCATGTAAAATGTAATGAAATAGTCCATTTATTTTGAAGAAATGTGAGATAACAAAATAATAAAAAATGCCAGATGTGCCTATAGCTGAGCTACAGTTTAACAAGGTGAGTGCATCTGCCCGTAGGTGAGCAGTGGTTTAACAGGTGCAAAATGAGTGCCCGTAGGTGAGCAGTGGTTCAACAGGTGCAAAATGAGTGCCCGTAGGTGAGCAGTGGTTTAACACGCTGAAACTGTGTGCCCCTAGCTGAGCTGAGCGTAATATGCATGCTGACAGCGAAATGAGGCGTAAACCAGTGTAACCCGTTTGCACGGAGCTGCGCACCGCGCCAACAAGCTAACCGATGGGCAACTTTGAGCAAGCCGTATCAAAACTGCCTTTACACAGACACACCCCTCAGCCTGTCTAGACAGTCATAAAAAATAAAAAGCAGTGGCCAGGTTCAAACCCAGGATACTATGCACCATAGTCAAGGTACTGAACCACTAAGCCATGCCAGCAGTACCTATAAGCGCAGTAATAGCAAATATATAGGAATGAATACAAAGTGGAGCATGACAAAGCAGGTTTTGTGAAGTTGATACAATTCCAAAATGGCCAATCACAGATATGTGCGGGAAAAACGGCATATATAAGCCTCATAGGCGGGAATACACAGCATAAACGATTGTAGAACTGACTTGCAGCCAGAATGTCAGGAGTAGGTGAGGGTAGTTGCTTTCGAGCACAGAGGTGGGGCGTTGAAGAGTCCAGATACATGGTCTGGCTCCTAGTCCACAATCATGAGGCCCAACTCATGCAGGGCCAGGTCCTGTGGGGAGCATATAGGGCTGAGGCGTGGGACCGGTTGGCTCATGATCTCACCAGTGCCACAGGGATTCCAAGGACTGGTGAGCAGGTTTGTCACCACCATGCGGACCTGAAGAGACGCAAGCAGGACCAATTGAACCTTTGGATCCAGGAGGCCCGGCAAATGCCCAACACCCCACTACTGAGTAAGTTACATTTAATTATGTATGTAAGAAATTAAACTAGCTGATATTATGGAGATGTGTATTCCAATATTACTTCATTTATATTACAGCTGCAGGTGTCGGTTCTGCGAACCGCAGAGCCTATGGCGATAGGCTGGTGTGGTTGTGCCACCAGGCAGGTCAGTAATCCTCTCCCAGTAACTGTAAAGAAATATAAAAGTATGACAATTAGCAAAAGAATGCAGTGTAGTCACTAAGTAATAGAATGTGCAAGTAACAGTGTAAGAGTGTTTGCAAGTATTACTTGATTACAAAAGTGTGTTGCAGTCTGTAATCCAAACAGAAAAATGAAAATGTCTGAAATAAAGTCTGAAATAAAGATGCCCCACCTGTAATATAATAGTACACAACCTGCAGCAGGCTGAAAAGTACAGCTGCAGAAGATGAGCAAATCACATGTGTGAAATATACCCCTGTTGAAATACTGAAACATGACAGAAGTGAGACTGCTGGAAAGGATTATAATAACTACAGGTAAAACATGTCAATAAAGCCTAGAAGTAAGTACCATCCTGAATAGTAAAATGAAAACAAGTGAGATAGTGTGAAAAAGTGTTATGAATCCACCAATAAAGTAGTAATAACCCCTGAATAAAGTATACTGCAGTCAGTACAGAATGAAATGCATGTGAGAAGCAAAACCAAGCAGCGAAATCTGTCCAAAGTGTTGCTGCAGCTGGAATGTGTATCCCAAAATCTGGATATGTTGCTCTCAGTCTGCAATATGCAGATGGTATGATTGTCTGACATACCAAACATCCACAGTTGTCTATAGCTATATAAAGCAAATGTAGCAGGATGATGTAGCTGAACAAAGCCAGATATGAATGTGTATGAAGAACAATAAAATGTATATTGATGTAGCAGTAACAGTCCTATCACCAAATTGAAGTAGTTATCATATAGGAAACTGTAGTTAGAACAGTAGTGTGTATATATGTGCAGCTATTAGAAATGTACAGCATATGTATTGGTATTCGAAGGTGTTAATATTATTTTCTTCACCCCATCCTATAACCACATATAACCCATTCCACGTGAAAATGGTATGTGCAATCACAATTAACACCCCTGGACATTTGTCCTGTTGTGTCATAAATATTTGCATGTCCGTTGATGCATCTGCCCTGTTCATACATCCAAACCTGATGGCCTGTTGCCATCAATCAACCCTGCATGTTGTTGGACTGTGTATTGCTGTTCAAATTATGTATGTGTTATGCTCGCTGTTCAATGGTGTGAATATCTGGGTGTTTGGTTAATGGGAATACTAATGCATGCTGTTACAACTAATTGTGAATGGTATTATATGTTACTAACCCAAATTGTCATGGCATAATGCAAAACATAGGACGACAGGGAAGGTGGGTTCCAGCGGACCCACCTCTCCCACCTCAGCTGGCGAGTGCACCTGGCACTAGTGCCCAGTCTGGACCCTCCTCCGGTGGCCCTGTGTCACCTGCGGGTGGAAGCGCTGCAGGGGATGGGGCTCGTCCCCCCTCTGCAAGTGTGGCCGGAGGAGAACCACCACTCACCCTCTGTAGCGTCCGGACTGTGGTGCATAGGGAGATCTGGGAATCTGTTCTTGGGCCCCTACGCCAGGTTGAGGCACATGTGGCACAACTAACGGGCATGCCTGTTGCCCGGCCTACACAGCCCCCAGCACAGCCCCATCCTGGGCAGTGAAGGTACAGTGGCTACTGCCCATGGGTGAGGATATCAGTTCCACTGTTGCCATCTGTGGGCTCATGGGCTCTGGATATCCAAACATCCATCCCCGTCAATTGTGTAACCCCCCCACACGTGTCATACACCGCCCCTGTATGCGTCTTGTTTGTCTTGTCTGTTGACCTACCCAACCTACCTCCCCAGCTATACCGACTTCCTTCACCTGACATACCACTCTCACCTGAAAAAAAAAAAAAAAAGGGCACTCTGTACCCACAAAAATATTATGCCCCATACATAGCTGCCCATTCCGCACACATGTCAGCTGAACATGGAAACTATCAATTACAATTGGCTGTACAACAAGTATTATTGTTGCCCTGACACCTCTCTCAGGGGTGGAAGGTTTCAAATGTCACACCAAATTAAATACATATGCACAGCTGTTGCTGATGAAGAAATGGGCAGCTATGGGCCTTACCTACATCCCTCCTGCAAATCCAAAG
Source organism: Protopterus annectens (assembly GCF_019279795.1). NCBI lineage: Eukaryota > Metazoa > Chordata > Ceratodontiformes > Protopteridae > Protopterus > Protopterus annectens. Next base: position 13,333,959 of record NC_056738.1, on the reverse strand, counting down.
CTTGTTTCCCTACTGTCTTACCCTCTTTGTGACCCCTTTTTCACCACTTTCCTGTCTCCCCATTTTCATTTCTTTCAAAGAAAATAGCACGGGTGTGCGCCAGAGTAAGCAGCGTTAAGCGGTTGTAAGCGGGTGTGCGCGTGTGTGCGCAGAGCTGACCGCCAGTGCGCATGTGGGAGCTCTGCGCAAACCAGCGCTAACCCAGTTACAACTGCTTAAAAGTGCCTTAGTCACTCTGATTGACAGGTCCTGTAGTCAGTTCAAAAGCAAAATAAAATCCCACTGTCAGTCCCGAACCCAGGACCTTGGAAACAGTAGTCTGCATGACCTACCACTAAGCCATGACTCTTATACAAGAGCATTGTGCTAAAATAAATATATCATGTAATAGTAGGAATGAATGTAAAGGGAATATAGGATGTGTAGTACACAAAGTATGTCATTTAGAATTACTGTCAAAACTGGTGGATTTCCATAATAGTAGTGTGTGAACAGAAACAGCCATGCTAGTTGGTAGCTAGTAGGTAATAATGTCAGTTAATGTACATATATAAATGTATGTATATTTACATATATATATATATATATATATATATATATATATATATATATATATAGTTGTAGGTGTCATTGTGCATACACACTTACTATAGGAAACAGGAGAGAGGAATGGAGAAATGTGAATCTACAACACAGCCTGAATCATGAGAGAGATACTAACCTTTACACTCACAGAACAGTGTCCACAGCATACCAGCATGGTCCCCGCCCTTACAATCTGAAAGGGCAACGCCTATCACACATACCCTTTTATAGCACTGTCCTGAAATCACAGTGAGAACTGCAATCAGTACACAACTGGCTGCATGCAATTAGCAAATGCTGGCTTACAATTGGTGCAGAGGCCATCACATGGACTTATGCAGATACCTACAAAAGCATCCTGTACTCACACTCCACACATGCAATACATTCATTGCACTGTCTGGAGGCAGACAGAGGGAGAGAGAGAGACAGACAGAGACAGAGACAGAGACAGAGAGTGAGAGAAAAGAAAAAAAAAACAACAACAACACACGGTACACACACTGAGTCTAAGCTGTCAGCAGTGACAGTAGCAAGCCGTGCCAGCAGCAGCAGGAAGCAGTAGTAGTGGTAACGCAACCAGCTGCGACAAACACAGGTAATGTAAAGTAGCAGGCTAATAGTCTGCATACTGTGAACCCTCCAAATGTGTCATAGGTCTGTATCTATAGGTATGTCCATGTGATATGTTGTGTGCACGTAGTTCCACCAAAAAGGGATGACTATACATTACATGTCAGTCAGTGTTAGGCCATGATCCTGGCAGCAGTTTTCTGTTGCAGTGAGACCCGTCTGTAGGATGTGTGTGTCAGCTGGTGTAACGACTATGGCGCTTAGTTAGCAGTCATCTGGGAACTTTGTCATCCACAACCCGCACATGTTTGCTTTTACATCTGAGAAATAAATGCCAAACAAGAGGGGTCCTAGGACAGAGGCCTGTGGGATACCACATGTGACTGGCATTGAGTCTGACATGGCTCCTACAATATCGATATTATGGATTCTGTATGTCAACCAGTGTGCAACTCATCATGTGACATATGTAGTAACATGTAAGCTAATGAGCTTGTCTATGATGCCTGAGTGGAGTACTGTGTTGAAGGCCTTAGGCAAGTCCAGGTAGGCTGTATGGATTGCGTTGCCCACATCAATGGCTGTAGTGACTGTTTTGAAAGATCAACCAGGTTCAAAAGGCAGGATCAGCCCATCACAAAGGCAAACTGGCTGGGAACAAGTGTCTGCAGGTACCCAATATCGCTGTATATGCGTCCCATACTGAATAATTCCATAGCTTAGCAGACCAGGCCGGTTAAGCTTATGGTGCTGTAGTTCCCAGGGCCAGTAGAGGTGCCTCCTTAGTGGAGTGGGACCACTGTTGCTGTATGCCAGTGTTCAGGTACATATCCTGTAGTACGGCCAAGGTTAAATATCAGTCTTATATGCAGCTGTATGTCCTCTTGGAGTTCACGTAGCACACATCCAGGGATACCATCAGGTCACAGTGATGCTGTGTGTTCTGCTTTGCTGAGAGCGGCCCTCACCTGGACATGTGAGATGATAGGGAGGTTACATTCAGCTGTGATAAGTATTTCTACTTGTGGGGGAGAAGGAGGGGGGGATACGTGCACCAAACCTGTCTGCAAGAATGTTGCCAATATCTGTGTGTTCAGTGAATGTTAAGTAGGTGTGTATTAACTCAGAGCATATCTGAGGCATTTGGTCCATATGTGTAACATAACTGAAGAAGGCCTTGTGGTTATCTATAGTGTTCGTGGCCATTTCCCTCCCAGAGTAGGCCGTGGATGTTGTTATGAGAGACTGTAGCTTATTACCAGTGCTGACCACAGATGCCTTCCCTTAATGTGAATCTGCTCTGTCCTGCAGTAGCCTCCTTCTATTGTTATACAAACTGCCTTTGGCTGGGGTCCACTGGACAGGATGCATTGGGTCTGGGTTAGAAATGTGTGTGCATGTTCCATGCAATCTTTGGGATGTCCATGGGAAGCATTCGCAAAGGGGTCAGCAGTGTGGGTTGTGGCTTCCACTGGCCCAGTGTGCTGCATGGATGCCATCTCAGTCCTAACAAGTGACTAACTGTCTAATCACATACATATCAAAGTAGTCTACTGTGCTGGTGGTGGTGGTGGGATATGTATATCCAGGCCGAGTAACTTGTGTCCAGATCACACTAGTGGATGGAGTTCCACATACAGTACCTTAGTATGAACCCCCAGAGTGAGGTTGTGCATTGGACCTGTCGCAGTGTGCTGACCGATGGGGCATGCTACTATGTTGTATGGAATGTGGCAGGTATTGTTGCACAGGTGTTGGCTGAGCACTGATATCTGGCCATGTACTTGTGTATCCACCAAGAGACACACACATGCTACATATGGGAGTAGTAGTATATCACTACAGTTGAGTATCATGTATAGTATGTGTGCCATATATTGCTGACATAGTCTGCTGATATCCTGTTTGTGTTCTCTTCCAGGGAGATGGCGCGTTAGCGTAATCCCGCCTACTCTGCAGCAGAAGATGAGGAGATACACCAGAGCCTGGTGCGGGATTATGACATACTGTTTTCCCGCACCAGCCAGAATCAGCAGGAGAGGGCTGCACTGTGGCAAGACCTTGTCCGTATGGTAAATGACATTGGCACGCATAATAGGACATATGAGCAGGTATGACATCACTGCAGTGATTTAATCAGAAATGTCCGTCAGCGTGCGTTGGATATCCACAGGCAACAGGTTGCCACAGGAGGTGGGATGGCCACACATCCCCCCTCACCAGACTGGAGGGACTACTCCTAAGTGTTCTGGCTCCAGCCCCAGAACAGCAACAGCAATACACCTGCATCATGATGGAGGCTGGATCCACACAGCAGCACGACATGGAGTGTGCAGGTAATATGCCATATGTACACTTGACTGTTCTGTACACTGTTAGTTTATGAATGTGTAAGGTGTGTCCGTGGTAATGTAGCTGTCAACATAGTATGTAATTGTGCAGGTGTGATATTGCCAATATCAGCAGCTGATGTGTGAAAGGCAACTGGTGTACTACTGCACTGTATCATATGCAGTATCAATGGCACAGTTGTACCCACTGACATTAATCTCCTCATTTCTGCAGGTCCCTCCGGTGTTACAGCAAGGCAGGCCATCCATGCTGGTGAGTGTGTTTAACAATACCTATAATAGTCCTGATAGTGCTAGTAATACAAGTGTAACTCAGTAGTGCTCTGTGTGTATACTGCGGGGTGTGCATGTGTGCATGTGTGCCTCTGTCCACGTGTGCATGTGTGCATGTGTGCATGTGTGCCTGCGTCCACGTGTGCATGTGTGCCTGTGTCCACGTGTGCATGTGTGCATGTGTCCACGTGTGCATGTGTGCATGTGTCCACATGTCCACATGTGCATGTGTCCATGTGTGCATGTGTGCATGTGTGCATGTGTGCCTGTGTCCATGTGTGCATGTGTGCATGTGTGCATGTGTGCATGTGTGCCTGTGTCCATGTGTGCATGTGTGCATGTGTGCATGTGTCCACGTGTGCATGTGTGCATGTGTGCATAAGTGCATCACTGGTAACATTGTGTGGACACTGTAAACTGTGTTTCCTATCTTCCTCCCACAGGTTCTGGTGCTGCTCTGGTGTCCTGCAGCAGGGAACCTGAATCTGGTGCCACAGGTACTGGTAATGATGATATCTGTGTAATGGTACAGGAAGGTGTGTCAAGGTCCGCCATTGGTCAACCAATTGACATACACAGCTGTCAACCCCATCATTGCGCACAGTCATCCTGCCAGTACACCCTATGTCACCATTGTCCCTAGGTGATGGACAGGATACAGTGGGCATTGACCAGGGTAATGTGGTATCTGTGGCACATGCTTCCCCACACAGCAGCCATGGGCAGGGTCCTGCGATGGTACCACACAGACAGTTGCCCATGGGTTCTCGTGGGAGCATCCGTGGGCGTACTGCCTCTGGCAGACATGCCCAAAGAGGTCTGTCAACCTCAGCTATGTTTCGGGCTGTCATGCAGGCACAGTCACGTATGGAAAGGTACACCAGACAGGGTCTGAGGGAGCTGAGAGCATGTCGCACAGCCATGACTGACAGTATGCGTGACATCGCGGATGCTATCCGTAATTTCACTAATGTCATAGACAGACGTTGTGGGGACATATTACAGCAGTTCTACAACCACATGTCTATGAGCCAGGGCAATGGTGGGCAGCTGCGGCTTCGACGTGGCTGTATGCCAGCAACAGCAGCAGCTGGCAGTCAGCGCGGATGACAACAGGCCCGCGCATGCCCCCATAGTGCCAGCAGCAGCCCCAGCAATGCTGGGTCTGTGCTGTCATCGGAACGCCCCAGGAGACCACGTGCACGTGGCTCTGGACAGTCCCAACAGGGACCTGTGTCCAGCCAACATACTCCCGCTTCTGATGACAGTACCCAGTCTGGCTTAGTACCGGATACGGTCCGTAGCACCCCTGCCAGGCACAGGTACCATGTCCGTGCCCACAGACACTGATCTGTATGACCTGCCAGGTGCAGTCTGTGGCTGTCCACAAACCCCTGTATATGGCAGCCATGAGGTGGAACTGTGTGCGTGCATACACACATGCGAAATGTTAACACCTAGGGCTACCACATACACGCACACACTGCACCAACAGTGCCCCACCCTGTACTGCTGTCCCTCAACAACACACATACACACACATGTCAATTGGTGGTATCAGTGGTAGACTCATGCATACCTAATTCACACCCTGTGCATATGATGAAACTGTGCCACCTCCTGCAATCTCCAACATCAGTGCAGGAACAGGTAAACACGTTGATAATGCACAGGGTGACTACATAGAAGTGTATTAATAGTATCATGTTGGTAACAGTACAGTGTGCTGATATGACTGTGTGTATATCACAGCATGCCTGATGCAGTAAACGTATGACTGTCCTGAATTATCTGCACCCATAGTAGGTACCAAAGTGTAACAGCTGCACATTATTGCATACCGGTGGTAAGAATGTCAACAGATAGCCACATACATGGGTAGCACAGGGGGGAAGCTAATGCAAGTAGTGATACGCAATGATGGACATGTACAGTAATGGTGGCAAGTTGCCCACAATGACTATGCAATGTGGATGTTTGCGCATGTTGATATGTGTGCAGTACCAATGTAATCCAAATCACAATTAACTATGACATAATATCAGTTCTACCATGGGCATCTGTGCTGTGCATTCCTGGGTACATGTTGATAGTGCCTACATATTTGCACTGTTACCTACTGTTAGTGTTACCCCTTCTTTGTTGTACAATGGACTACTTCCAGCCCTGCTTAGTGTAGCTTTGTTTGCATGCATGTTCGCTTGGGGTTCCCTGGAACACTGCTTCCACCTGCAATGCAGAGTTACAGTGCTTCTGTGGACTCCTAGTGACATTTGCATAGCGTACAATACGTATGTCAGGTTTACAAATGACAGAACGTCACTGTCTGTCCTGTTCGCATGTACATTGCCTGTGACACATTGCACATGTCTTACCTGGCATTTACCACGTGTGCAGTCATATATGCCAGTGCTATGAAATCAGTAGCAGTACACCCACACATACACACCTTCAGTATGTTGTTTCCCATTGGCCCTATGTGTTGGTAATCACCATGGCAATCACACTTCTAGGATAGCATGTGCATAGGTAACCTGTGAATCACCTCTATGGTCCAGTTGTGGTGTATGTGAGTCATGTGGCAATGTCACAGCTGCCACATGTATGCAGTCAACCATCACCCCTGGCCAGGAACGTACAACACATGTGTGGGATGCCACCACATAGCCACTCTGGGGACTGAGCACTCTGAACCCAGTAATGCCATACCCTGTCAGGTGGCATGACATACTACAGTGACTACAATACCAGTCAGACATAGACCCGCACTGACAGCAATCTGAACACACTGGGGCATACTTGGAGACTCAGAATAGCATCCTGCCTGAGCATCACACACCTCTGCAGCTGGCACACAGGCATACATTACGTCGGAACAGAGCACATGCCACACATGGCACACACATCCCGTGTGCCACACACTCACAGCCTGTATGGCTACACAACACACCTGCTACAGATGTGTCAGGTACTTCTCTTGGCCACTGCAGTGGGGTCCCGCTCAACAGGCTGTACATGGTGAAGGTCACAGTGATATGCCTGTGGGGCACTATGGTCCACCACAAAACACATGCATACAGGTCAGTCAGAGGCATGGACACATATGACTCAGTTATTGACCATGCCACTATGGATGACCTGAGACATACCTCCCTGGACTACATGATAGGGAACATAGAAAGGATCTCTCAGCATGTGGCATGGGCCAGTATGAGCCTGATCTTGGTTGCCATCATACCCTCACCAGGTATGCTACCACTATATGTAGGAAGGGTGTTCTATGTCTACATTCTGCTCAATCTCCAGTGTCATTCATAGGGTATCCACTGGCTGTCAACATGTGCTTACATGCTAGGGAAGCCACAATGATTTGCGAGGGGCAGCTTGCACGTGACACCCATGGGCCAATGTATATTGACGAAGCCCCTTGATACACACATACTGCCTTATGCTGCAGGACATGGATTACATAGCCACCTCCATGGGTATCACACAGGATAGGACACTAACAGTGATGCTACACAACACCAGCAGTGTACACCACAAGATGCATGCACTGGACACTGTCCTCAGCACGGTGAACTGCAATGTCTGTGCAGTACCAGAGTCCTGATTCACGGCTCACAGGTGCAACCCATCACTGCCAGGTTGTAATTCATACCATGCCTGTCGTCCCCTACACATGTAACACACATGGACAGGGGGGTGGTATCCCAAGGCTCCACAGATACACACACCTCCAGGTTATTGGCACAGCACAAAGCATCAGGGCCTATTCATGTGCAGCTAACAGTGTGTCGGACTGCCTTCTGGTTCATAGCCTGGCACACACAACCCTCCCATACACAGGAAACCCATCTATCCTCCATAACAACACTGGCAATATGACAGTCTCAAGAACTGTCTTTATATGGCTGGACTGCATCCAGCCAAACATTGTGCGTGACCATTACTGTAGCTACAACACACTAGTTGAAGGGTTCCCAGCATGTGGTCACTGAATTGCAGTGGAATAACATGTTACCGCTCCCACAACAGCTGGGAACATGCAGCACCTGTACATCAACTACATGTAGACTATATGGTCCAGACCAGATGTGTATCCCCTGCTGTAGGTATTTTACCATATACACCCACACTGTATAGACACATACCACGTGCGGCCCCTGCACAGTAAATCACAGTCATATTGTTATGCATTGCAAATACCATTTATCCACTTGAGGCACGTGTCAGACATGGTAACTACTGCAGGTCACAGGTATTTATGTGTATGTGTCACACACATACATCATGTGTGCATTGCCATTGCTGGTTTAGGCAATGGCATGCATTGTTATGCACAAAGACCCACACGAGGTCATAATGTGTGACACAACCACACGTGGCAGTTGTGGGTTTCCAAAACATACCTATCTGTACTCTGACAATGGTAATAGACCCAGTAGCAGAGCGCACTATTGGCATTACTGGCCAACTAGCCCTGTTTGGCTGTGCTGATAGTGCGGTGACATCCCCTGTGTTTACTGGGGGAATATGCAGCATCTGGTGTATTGTAGTATTTCTCGACCAAAAAACACCAAGACTAAAAGCAAAATCCAACCAAGAATAAAAACCACTTGGCACGACAGGACCCGGAAGCACGTAAACAAAGGCTTTCAAAATAAGCAGATGAAGAAATCAAACAGCTGCTAGTTCTCCAAAAAGATCCTTTAATGTAACAAGGCAAAGTAAAAATCCACAATATCTTCCAAGCGCTTTCACTCGACCACTTGCGAGCTTTTTCAAGGCCTTGTTACATTAAAGGATCTTTTTGGAGAACTAGCAGCTGTTTGATTTCTTCATCTGCTTATTTTGAAAGCCTTTGTTTACGTGCTTCCGGGTCCTGTCGTGCCAAGTGGTTTTTTTTCTTGTATTGTAGTATTTGCCAAAAGGATCTGTTTTCTCACACTTGCATTTACACACACCCTACTACCCCCACACACACTTGCCATTTGCAGGATTCATACCCCTACCTAACTATGTCACGACACGTGAGAGAGACGCATTAGCGAAGCGCACTATTCGGATTACTAGGAGGTTCCTCTTCTCTGGCTGTACTTATAGGGTGCTGACATCATCAGTGTTTGGAAAGGGTAATGTGCATCATGTAGTGTGATCTCCTGATTGCCAAAACTAACATGTTTTTCATACAGAATTGCACACACACAAACTCCCCACATCCAAACACACACACACTTGCAGGTTTCAAACCCCTACCTAACTATGTTATGACATTTGAAAGAGACGCTTTAGCAGAGTGCGCTATTCGGATTACTAGGAGGTGTCTTTTCTCCAGCTGTACTTATAGGGTGCTGACATCATCAGTGTTTGGAAAGGGTAATGTGCATCATGTAGTGTGATCTCCTGATTGCAAAAAAGCACATGTCTTTCATACAGAATTGCACACACACAAACTCCCCACATCCAAACACACACACTTGCAGGTTTGAAACTCCTACCTAACTATGTTATGACACTTGAGAGAGACGCATTAGCAGAGTGCACTATTTGAATTACTGGGAAGATTCCCTTCTCCTGCTGTACTTATAGGGTGCTGACATCATCCGTGCTTAGATAGGGGAATGTGCATCCTGTAGAGTACTTTCACAGTTGCCAAAAGGGACATCTCCCTCACACAGACTTGCACACACATTAACCTCCCTCCACACACACACACACACACACACACACACACACACACACACACACACACACACACACACACACACACACACACACACTGAGCAATTGCATGGTTCGAACTCCTACCTACCTATATTATGACACTTGAGGGAGACACATTAGCAGAGTGCACTAACCGAATTACTGGGCATCTGGTCTGCACCTGCAGTATTTATAGGGTGCTGACATCTTTATTTCTACAGAGGTATGTACATCTAGTACTACCTGTCAGGTGGGGGATAGCATATATATGCATTTGCAGCCACCTACGTCAGGGTCAGATATGCACATCGCACTGGCAGGTTATGTTCTATACCATGCTTTGTGACCACAGGACCTGTAGCACACAACACAACCAGTCCAGAACACCACTCCCACATCCAGGACACACGCTTAGCTTCCCTGGGAACAGTGCTGGGATATGCAGGTGTTCACATACACCATTCCAGTTGTTAACATCAGGTACAGGCATATTGTGTGTGAGAACTACTCAGGCCTCTACCACTTTACCCTACAGCCACTACAATTTGTGGGACCATGTGCTATGGCAGAACCACACACCACAGCCACATGGGGAAATACATATTGCACCTGTCCATCTGCAACATGGGTACTCACTGTTCCACACCAGAGGTAGACCACCATTGTTGATATCTGACCATACCCACCTTTCCCTGGACAGCCATATCCCATCCCCACCCAAAGGCAAGGTTGTCACTGCACACAAACTGTGTTTAGCACAAGCAGACTCTACACTTGTGAAGACTGGGGTGGACAACTTTAAAGGACCCATGCTGGGGGACTATACTGGCCACTCTGCATAATCCTTGACAATTGCATTCTATGAGCATGTGTAAGGTTTGCATTGATCATGCTATCCCACATATACCCATGACTGCTCCACAACAAGACACCTGTCAGGTGTACACCAGCCATATATGAGCCGTCCAACAGACAGAGTGAGCTAATACATTGCAGAGCTGTAGCCCACAGAGGGAGGACATCTGTGAACAGTTCCAGCATGACACTTCATTCCCACATAATCATCACAACACAGTGTTGACAGTGGAATTGTCCAGACAATGCAGATAGGGCTCCCCTCAGTCTGTTATTGATGGCCACTTACTGTTAGAGGTTCTCAGCAACCCTCTTCCAGCACACACCAACAACATGGCTGTGGCTTAGCACATTCAAACCCTGGGATCTCCACTGTGCCCCTGCTTGACAGAGGCACAGCTCACTAGCCTCACATGATGCCTTATGTGACCTACTTTACAGTGGCACAGTAGCCTACTGTACTGGGGATGCAGATGCCAAGCACACTCTGGCTAAGCTGTCATTCCCTAGGGCAACAAGCCTAGTATTGACCTCTACACCCATATGTTCAATTGTCAGATGCACAATATTTGTTGTGCTGTTCTACTGTTTGCAGGTCTTGATTGCCATAGCATTCCCTGTTCCTATGAACAACTTGTGTATCTGTGGAAGATGTTTGAATATGAGGGCGATCCAGATTGCTGTGTTGTGGTTGGTTCCTGGAATGACACGTACAAATACCAGATATGTGTGGCCAACTGCTAAACAGAGATATGGCCTAAGTTTGTGAGCATGCCCAGTTCAGCCTTTCCATGGCATGTTGTCTGACATATGCCTCATTTATCAAAGTGTGCGAGCATGCCCAGTGTGAGCTTTCCATATGCTGCACTCTGAAATCCACCACATATTTGGGTGTGTGTGAACTTCAACAATATCTCACGTTTATGGTTGTGTGTTGGGTGTCATGTTGTGTACTAACTGGCCAACTGCTTTGTGTCTGCCACAACAGGGATTATACTGTGCCTGCAGGGATTGCATGGGATACTTTGCATACAGTTGTCAACATCCTTTCATAATGACCTAACACTGTAGTACCGTATAGTGTACTGGTTCAGTACTTTCACTGTGGTGGACAGTATCCTGGGCATTAGTCCTATCACTGCTTGACATCTTCATAGTGAGCACAACAGACTGTGTAGGGGCCAGTTGTGCACATATGACCATGTTGCATTATGTTCAGATATGGACTACCTACACCAGGCTCGTCCAACATTGGTAGTGTATTCCACAACATAGGTGGGCATTGACAAACACTAGCGATGCTCCCTAGGCCATTTCTGATGCTAGTCACAGGGTGCGTTTGTCCTGCGATACACATTGTAACTGGAGTTTGCCATGACATATGTCATGGTTAGTATACTGTGCCCCCGTCTACCTCTGACATAACAGTGATACCCAGGGTTAACCTACCATCTCCCATCTACTCATCGGGATTCCTCTTGAGGGGTGTCGATAGGTGACTCTCTGGCTAACCTGTACCGGGAATTTACTCAAGAGTGGGGGTGCCTTCTGTGTTATGGATCATTCTGTACAGCTTGTCCTATGTATGTCAGTGCTGGGGTTCAGGTTTCTCATGTGCATAGCTCACTGCCATTCAGATTGTACAAGGTGCAGCATGTTCATTGATTCCAGCTTGGACATGGCTTCATACATCAGGCACAGCTTGCCTCTGGCTGGGCAGTATGGCAGTGTGTGGAGCTGCAGTTTGTTTACTCAGGCAACACATGGCATCTGTTCATGCTCTTTGCTACTCCTGGTGGGGTACTGTTGTGGTCTTTACAGTTGATGGAGGTGTCTGCTGAGGTATATCCCACAGGGGCTATTGTAGCAAATTGTGACGCTGATGAAGGATGACTGCAGAGCCACAGTGAACTCCCCTTATCTACATCTGACAACCTTAATGACTGGGTGGGTATATGGTATGTTTCTGCGAACACTACAGCCACATGTTTGTCCAGTGCAGGATATCTATCACCTTATGTCCCCAGGTCTCTCATTACATGTTAGGTACGTAATGGGTTAACATCTGTGTGGTAATTTGTGGGCACTTACTGTATATCCACGGTGGTTGTCTATACACAGTTCTGCAATTAGCTTGCTGACATGGCTATGGCTCCAGTTGTCTGTTTCTAGGTGGCCCTTTTGTGGGTTGCTTGTGTCAGCTGGGGGTCGGATATGGTGGGCTGTTTGTACTCCTCTGCATACATGTTCAGTCACAGTCCTTCCATGTTGGCCTATACCTATGGGACATATATACGGAACGGGGGGGGGGTCCCAGGAACAAGCCTTGTGGGATGCCACTCATATCTGCTTTGTAGTCTGACATGGATGCAGCATGTCTGACCATGTCAGTTCTGTCCTTTGTCTGGTTTGCAACCCCTATGCTGACATAGGGGTATATATTTAAGCTGGTGAACATATCCATACTGAACTCGTAGGGTATTGTCTGGAAGCATATGCATGGTCCAACTACGCTGTGTGGACCACATTGCCCTCATCAATGACCTTAATGACTGTTTCAAATGGGTCAAACATGTTTAGGGGCAGGATCTGCAGTTACGACAGCCACACTGTGTAGGGTCCGGTATCAGTAGGTCCACGATAGCTTTATGTCTGCGGTACATACTGATCCTTTCCATAGCTGTTCAGACCAAGCTTGTCAGGATCCTGGGGTGGTAGTTTGCAGTATCCATTCAGGCAACACCTTTGTTGTGAAGGACCACTGTTGTTGTACACTGCTCTTTGGGTACATATCCTGTGGTAAGGCTGACATTGGGCAGTAGTGTGATTTGGCATTCCATTATTCTTGGAGTCCATGTTGGCCTCAGCCCAGGACACCATCACATACCTTTGCTGCTGTGTGTTTTGCTTTGCAGATGATGGCTGTTACCTCAGCATCTGCAATGTCAGGGGGCCAGCAGTCTGCTGGGATAGATATTTTGCATTCTGTGGGGGTTTGCACTGCACCTGTCAGGTTGTATGTTGGCAATATGTGTGTGTGTTTGGTATGTTGTTTGTAATATCTGTGTGATTCAGAGCATATCTGTGGATTCCCAACATGGTTCCTACCATCAGTTAAGTAAGCCTTGTGATTATCCTTAGTGTCCTGTACAATTTGTATCTTCATAGGTTCATGGGTTCATACTAGGCTATCCACCCTAGGGCATTAGTAAGCCAAGCCAGAGTGTGTGTGTCTTTCGCCGGCCCTTGCTATGTGACTATTATGGCCATTTATGATTTTCTTTACTGTGCCTCTGTCTGGTCGTGACACAGTGATGACCCCCCATTGTACATGTACAATCATCCATCCACTTGGCAATATTCCTGTTGAGGGGTGTCAGTGAGAGGCTCTGCCTAACATGGATTGGGATCCTGTTTCTGGGTGTGGGGAGCCTCTGGGTTATGTATCTGTCCCTCCAGCACATCCTATTTCATTATGTGTTGAGGCTGACATCAGTCACTCTCACAGCTCCAATGGCTTTCATTTCCTGTGGTGGAGCATGTCCATTACTCCTCTGTTGGACATGGCCTTGTACAACAGACATACAATGCCTCTGTGTAGGCAGTCTGTGACTGCATTCAGCTGGGGTGTCTACAGCCAGGCAGCATATGACATATATTTGACACCCTTTATCCTCTTGGTGGGGTACCTTTGAGGTCTTCCGAACCGCTGTAGGTGTCACATACGGTACATCCCATATGAGTCATTGTACTAGATTATGGGTCTGATAAGGGAACAGTACAGGGGCACAGTGACCTCTGTTGATGTAGATGTGAATCCTTTCATGATACGGTGTTCAATATCGACAATCTTCCTAGCCACATTGGCATTGTGAGTGTCACATGACAGATTACTGTCGACTTGTGTCCCTAGGTCCCTGATTACTCCTTGCATACATAATGGTTTACCACTTATGTGGTAATTTGTGAGTACCTTGTCTGGTATTTGGTGGGACATTCATACTGTCCAGTGTCTTCAGGATGTCTGGGTGGAGTTCATGTGTGTGGGAGTGTGGTCTGTCGCATGCTACAGACTGTACAGCAGTTTTGACTACACTTAGGTGCACATGGGTGGTCTCCGCTGCTTTGTGCATTGTCAGTTACCTGGCCGTATGGGTGTCTGTGCTGCACATGGATACTCACCCTCCTTTGATGTTTTGGTCCAGTTGTTGGGGCCATAACGCATGATATGTGGTATAAACTGGTAGTGCTGGTGTGCTATCAGTAGGCTTGCAGCAGGCTTCTGTCACTGCACAGACATCGATGTTCTCCATACTGGGAAGTGCCTCAGGGGTATGCATATTGCAGTTTACACATCTGGCATTGGTCAGCATTACCCTTATGTTTCTTACCACTTATGTTTTCTAGGGTGGTGGGTAGTCGTTTTGGCCTTGCCTACGTACGGCTCTATGGAGGTGGCAAAGGCCTTATCCAGTATCCAGACGCCCAGGGGTAACAGGTGCAAGCCATCCCTGGAACAGCAGCATGGCTTGTCATGCATGACATCTCAAGCAGACAGACATTAGACCCTCTTGGACTGACAGCTGTAACTGTGCCACCTGTTAAAGCTGATCATTCTGTGTTTGCACTGTGGCATCATTCTTGGTGAGGGTTGGATGCTGCAAACGGCCAGTGTCATACCGGCCTGGGGTACATACTCAGAGAGCTCATCCATGTCTCTTTACATGTAGTCCAGGGAGGTACATCTCAGGTCATTCACACCAGCATGGACAATGAGTGCATCATATTTCTGCTTGCTTTGGGGTGACCTGCATACTTGTGTTATGTGGCATATTGTGGCAGCCTACAGGTAGCTTACTGTACCCTTTCCCTTGTTCAGTCTGGTGAGTGGGACAGCAGTGTGTCTGCCTATACAGACACCTATTACAACTGTATCAGGCATGTTGTTTCTCCTTCTGGCCTGTGACTGTTTGGCACACCAGCTTTGTGTACTATGTGTTGCATGTGCTATGTTTGGAGGTTGTGGTTGCTTGGGATCTGCTTTGGAGGCTTCTGTTGGTGTGGTGTGTTTGTAATTAGGGCCTCCGGGAATCTTTTTCTGTGTTTATGTGTTTGGTTTACAGTTGTGATAGGTCTATGTGGGACTGGGTTTGTGGTGTATGTGGTTACCTTCTCCTCCTGACTAGTTTTGACAGTACTGAGTTGGGGGTGCTCAGCCTCCGGTTTGGATACATGGTTGCATCTCTCACATATATTTGTATTTATTGGGGGGAGTTGTGGGTTGTCTGTGAACTTGGGGCAGGTGTCACATTGCCTCTGGATTCACAGATTCCACTTGTTGTGGCTGGCCTTAGTGGATTGTATGTGTGGACATATTTTATTGCCATACTACTGATCAGTGATTACTTCCCTTTTTATGTTTGCTCTATCATGTAGTAGCTTCCTCATTCTCTTGCATGGTTTGGTAATGGCTGGAGTCCAGCATGCCAGATGCCTGCGTGTATGGCATTGTGTCTTGTTGTCATTTGTGATTGTATACTCCAAGCATTCCTGGCTGTGTTCATGGAATGCCTGTATAACATGTTCTGCAGTGTGTCCCATATTCTGCACTTGCACAGGGCCTTTCGTGGATTCCACATCGGTTTGGAGGGATGCAACCTATGCTTTACACATGTTTTTCACTGTGGTTTTCTGGCCAGGGACTGTGGTCAGGATGTGTATATCCAGTGTGATTACTCTATGGTCTGGTCTTACCAGTGAGGGATACACTTCTCATCTTGCCATCCAGTACGCATGTTGCTGATTATCACATCCAGTATGCTTACCCCTCTTGTGGGAGTGGTGTGTTGTTCCTGGGCATTTTGGTTTATGGATTCTGGGAACTTTTCTCCTACTGTGTTGGTGCTAGTATAATGCTCCCAGTGTATGTCTGGGTATTTTCAGTCAAGCAATATAATGTGGTTTGGGGGGCTTGATATATTCATGTATTCCAACATAGGCCAGGTGCAGTTCCTGGTATTAGGACAGTAGTCTGCAGCAGGCTATATATTGGGAGGCGGTTTTAGCCATTGGTATTTGACCATGGCTAATCCATGCTGCTTCTTGTTGTGGTACCAACATGGGGGTGTGGTTATCCTTGACATTTATTGCTAGTCACCCTCCTTTTGTAGCTTGTTCCATGTTTTGCGGTTGTACAGCACAGTATGAGGTGTGACCTGGTAGTGTTAGGGTGCTGATGTGAGCCTTGACCCAGTTTTCTATTACAGGACTGATATCTACATTCTCAATACTGTGTGCATTTACACTGCACAGATCTTGCTGTTTAGACTTCTGGCATTGGGTAGCATTACATCTAGGTTCCTATTCCTTGTGGTACCTATGAAGGTGGGTTTGTGTTTTGAGACTTACCTATTCAGAGCATGCTGTGGGTACTGACAGCCTTTGCCAGTATTCATGGGGCCTGGACTGATAGGTGCACGCCACCCCTAGCAGGTGGTGCATCATGTCATGCTCCGTATGTCTTCCCAGGCTGGAACACATTGGCTCCCCTTTGACTAACTGCATTACTTCAGCCAGTTATTGCAATTGATCATCCCATCGTCATTTTGTGGCTTCATGCTTGGTGAGGGTGGATGTTAGTCAGGGTCCTCAGGTGTGCATATAGTACATGGTGTTACATTACTTAACACATGGCATTCATGCCTCAGGTGGTGCTGCAGGGCTGCCTCTGTCGGATGCGCATATTACACTCCCTGTACATGTTTGTGAGCAGGTCATGTCATTTTAGGCATCCCTGTTATTATTTGAGTGAGTCAGAGGGGATATTATTCCCAGGGTTCCTACTGAGCCAGTGTATGTGCTATGCGTTGCCTCTTTGCCAAGGCCAGGGCATGCTGGGCACACCTCCTTCTGCCTACTGAGGCAGGCTCAGGTTGTTCCTCCTCCGAGTCACGCTCTGCCTGTGATGGCCTTGGCAATGGTGGGGAGCTGTTTGTCCCAGCCCTATGCTGGCCCTGCTGCAGCTGTTTTCGCAAGATCAAGCATGACTTGAGCAGCCCAAACACATGCTCTATTACATTACGTGTTTGTGCATGTGCCTCATTATGGCGTTCCTGTTCAGGTGTGTGTGCGTTTCTGATGGGTGTCATCAGCCACGGCTCCAGTACATAACCTGCATCCCCCACTAGGTATCCGTGTGGGATGTCCCCATTGGCAAATGTCTGGTACAGCTGCGTCAAATGCCAGATGTGGGAATCATGGTAACTCCCAGGGCAGCCAGCACACACATTCATTATTATGCCCTGGGCATCACACACGACCTGGCAGTTGATGGAGGGGAAGCCCTTGCAGTCAATGTAGGCCCTACCCCGCTCACCGGCTGGTGCTTTGATGCGTATGTGCGTGCAGTCTATTGCACCCACTACCTCAGGGTATTCCGCTATTTGCTTGAAGAGACGCATATTGCTGGCCAATACCTCACAGGCATTGGGGAAATATACATGATCACCGACATGTGCTAACATGGCATCCAGGAACTGGTGCAGTACCTTGGAGGCTGATGCCTGTGATATCCCCATCATATCACCAGTTGGTCTTTGGAAGGTACCTGTTGCTAGTATTCTTAGGCCAACACATACCTTGGTTTCCACTGGGATGGGTTCCCCTCTGTTGGTTCTGTGTGTGAGGCGTGGCCTGCACAGCTCAACTATTTGCTGCAGGAGCTCTCTGTCCACTCTATAGCGCTCTACTATCTCCAGCTCATGTAACCCATGGTAGGTGACCCTGGGCCTGTACAGTCTTCTCCATCTCCTCACTGTGGGTTGTCTGGCACCATCTGCATTGTCACCACCCCCAGCAAGTCGCCTATGTCTCATTATGACAGCTATGGCAGCCCCTAACATTTCTGCTCTGAGTTCAGCTTTTTCAGTTTTCACTTCTAATAGCTTACTCCTGTCTTGCAGTGTCTCTTGAGAGAAACATCCTGCACTGCTGTTTGCAGAGTTTTAAGTGCTGGGCTGGGCTACTATTCTGCCTGTGTAATTGCCTGCTTCTAATTGTTTTCACCTGCGAGCTCCAGCAGTATTCCCTGCTAGCTTCCTACTAATTCTGTTGCTTCCTTTTTCCTTTCTGTTTCCTCAGGGGGGAGCAGTGTGCATACCAGCAGAAACACGCTCACAGTGGCTTACACGCGTGCACACATGCTTACATGGTTCAGGATCTGCCTATTCGGGTTAAAACGCGAGCACACCAGCACACACAGTGTTACAACTCTGCCAACAGGCTCCCACATGCTCAGTCTGCCCTACACGCGCGCACATTGCCCTACTCGCGCTTCATGGCGCGCACACGTGCGCATGCACGCCCAGCAAGAAACTTTGGTGTAAGTAACAGTGTACACCTTCCATTTCTTGACTTTCCCATGCTTATCTTGTGGCACTCCTCTTTCCCTGATCTGTGTCTGTCATCTGTCATGTTACACTGACCTCCAATGAACTGCATTTCTTTCTACCATTCCCCCCTGTGATGTCACCTATCTCCTACTCTATTCCTCACCCTTATGTATCTCTTACACTACTCAGAATGTGCTCATTTGCTATGTGACTGTGGGATTCAGTATCCTAACCCTCATTTACATGAGATTGCCTACTAATGCTTAGTTACATGTCTTAGACTCAGCTTCCCCCCTTAGCAACCACTACACGGTGGCCATGTTGTTTTTGGTCTGCTGGTCCCTGCATTGTCATTCCATGTATTGCATAAAACCCACATTTGTGGGTTTATAACCTTCATTTTTATGTTTTATACAGCGCAACCCATTTGCGCGGGGCTGTGCTGCATTTAAACATTGGCGATCGCCGAAAAAAAAAAATTATATTTTTATAATTTTTGCATTGGGTTACCTTGCCAATGGCCACATATTTGGCCATTGGCATGCTGCCTGACACATATGCACCCTTTATTTGGAGCTGACATGGCTCTGTTGTGATTTTTGCAGAAATGTACTCAGTTGTCAACTGAGTACATTTCTGCAGCTAAAACGTCTCTTACACGGGCTGGTTTCTGCTTCGTGGATCGCTAATATACCTCATTTGCATACCTTTCGGCTGCAAGTGAGGTGTTTAGCATATCCACGCCCAGTCCGTGTAAGAGACGTTTTAGCTGGTCTCTTACACGGAGTTTAGGGCTGTTCCTGGATCGTGAGGCTTGCATGGAGTGTTACACATCTCTTACACTCCGTGCAAGCCTTCGTGAATCCTGCCCTCAGTCAATAGCTTTATGTTTTCTAGTTATATAGTAATCTCTATTGGCGTCATCATGGGAAAAAAAATCTGTTTTTTAAAACAATGGAATATGTCATCTTTGAGGGAAGGGCATATGGTAGTTTGAACATGACTTATGTAATTGGCTCATTATTTCCCAAACTACAAGGGCACAAGCCAGTTGCATGGAATGGTATTACATGATTGCATGATTGAAGGTATCTGTATGTAAATACAAGGTAAATGAGAAGAGGATGAATGCTTTCATGGAAATGCTATTTTTAAAAAGGTTATAACATTAGCTGGATGGGTATACAAGAAAGCAAATAAAATAATATTTAGAATGTGATGAATGCTTCACCTTCATTTCAAGTTCCCCTTCAACTTTATTACAGAGCAATGATCCTAAAATAATATATTTTACCAGCATGCATATTTCAAAATTGGAAGTGCTATTAAACTACAACTATCTTAGGTACAAAGAGCAACCCAGGAGAGAAGAGAAACACTGCTATAAAAAAAGCTATAAATCTGTTAAATCAAACATAAATGAAACACAACAGACCAGTAACCAAATTCATTTCAAGTCCCATTTACTGTTATAGCTCAGTCCAGTCCAGTGGTGCCAGTAACATGCCAAATCCCATCTACTTTGGTCTGGAGACTTGACATGCAGGGCACAAATTCCCAGAAACAATCTGCGTTTCAACCATAATGAAACAAAGTTGCAATATGACGAGATGTTAAGTAGTATGTACACCACAATACTTTTGTAGTCATTACATGACTAAGCCTAATGATCCAATGGACATCAACAATCAAATGGCTCTGCTAGCACACAGAAATGAAGAAATTATAAGAAGTGGCAATGCTTACTGCTGATTGCTGCCCCCAAAATGTCAATTCCAATCAGCATGTGGTAGTCAACAAATATCAGGCAAAGATGAATAGCCCACTGTGAAATGTTGGCCATGAAAGACACAACCCAACAGCTCCACAAAGATGATGTTGCTCACTATTGCTCTCCATTTCAATCAGTGGGGCAAAGATAACCAAGCTACTATCACCAGCAGAAACAGCTTAGCAAAATTAGCATTTATTGCTACTACTCTCCATATCCAAACTATGGTACACAACAGCAGACAAAATGGACAATCTTCTGTCAAAAGTGCTGGTAGTAAAAGCAACTGAAGTGGTATAGTAAACTACACTCACCAAAATCCAATTAAATCAACCAAACTCAATGTAGAAGTAAAATAACTACTGTAAACAATGAAATAAATGTTTGTAGGCAACCAACTGCTACTATCTTCGGCCATACTGATATACATTTTAATTATGTGGCTACAAGTAGGAGTCAGCGAAGTTAAGCTCCAAGGTCTACTCAGGAGGCATATAATAGCAATAATGTTACTTTTTTGACTTGTGATAAACTGACCTGAGGAGATGTTTACCTGATTCAGTGAATCCTGTTTTTTCACTCTCCTTCTCAAATATAAACAGAGAGTATGTGCAAAAGAAATGAAAAGTTGGAAGTGCAGAAGTGTAGAAAGTGATTTTAAAGGGACAATATCCCCTGCTCACTGTTCCTTCCCCAAGGTGGAAGTCTTTGCCCACACACCTGCTGACATTAAGTACATTTTTAATAAGTGAATTTCCCTATTCAGGCTGCATGTAAACCTGAACTAGTACAACCCCCACACACACACACTCTCGCACATTAGAGGTGAGTTAGTACAGCCCATTTGTAAAACTGCTGATTTCTCTTTCACAACAGTATATTTTTCAATTTTATTATAACTCTGTATGTAACTGTATAATTGCTGATGCAGAATCACTGGTTTGGAAGACTCTGAATGACCGTGCTACCCATAGAGCACTACATCACTCTCAGAGTTAAGTTATTTGTGCATCTGTGGCTGCATCTTCTTTTGAGAAAAGGACATAAATAAACAAGGGGTACTGCAGTTGTATCATGGTGGCCACTGTGCTGCAGCAGTGTTGTCACCTCACAACAAGAGGTTCTCCAGTTTGATTTTCAGCTGGAGTGCCTTTTGCGCAGAGTCTGCATGTCCTCCCTGTGGTTACATGGGTTTTCTACAGGTGCTGTGGTTTCCTCTCACATTCCAAACACATGCTGTAGGTGGAATGAACACTCCGAATTGGCTGTAGGTGAGAGTGTGTGTGCAAATGGGTGATACGAATGAACTGCCATGGTAGGGCTAGCCACCCAGTGGTATAAACCTTGGCTCGAGATAATTGTCACTGCTGTAGTGACACCCTGACCCCAAGTGCAAAATGGGAAAAGGGGTTGAGGATGAATGGATGGATTGCAGTTGTATCAGTACAGGCTTAACATGATTTATTGGCTATAATTTTACAGTTCAGCAATCATGAGAGAATCATGTGATTTGAAAGTATATCCCATGGTCATTTCTTGGATCTTTGAAGCAGCACCAGTTACAGTCATAATTACCAGAACTTTAAATGAACTTGAAAGCAGATTAAATTAAGAAAAGACTAAGACTGCCTGTGTCATACGTAATAATTTAATAAAGGTGTTTATTGAAAAAAAATAAAATTGGTTTAATAATGTAGCAGCAATGAGGTAAAAACATGGTCCCGGTACTACAAACTTTATTAAAAAAAATAAAAAACAGATAATATATATATATATATCATTAACTATTTATCCAATCAGGCAATAGCAATTCATCAATGACACATCCAAAAGATGTACACACGGATATATGCTTACAGATGCTATAAGGATATCTGGATATATATACACCTAAAATCTTTCAAAATACTTTACAAAAGGCAAACAACCTTCCTTTTTAAAACTTCTACAATCCAAATATATATATATATATATATATATATATATATATATATAAAGCATCACTAAAAAAACATAAACATTATATGCTATTGCTTTTTCATCCCAAACCCCATGGATGGCAGTATAGCTTGTGGAACCAGAATGACATGAACAAGATGAAATTAAATATAATGATATTAACATTATTTAAAAACTAAATGCATAATCTGAGTAAATCAAATCAAATATACAAATACAACAGGTGCAAACATATTATAGATATCAATGCTAAGAATTACAATACTTAGTGTCTCAAAGGTCTATCTGTTAAAAATGTCTTTAGGGAGAATTTACCATTCAATCCATATGCTTTGTCAGCTTGCAGTCTGATTATCCACTTAGCCTCTATTTTTTCTGTAAAATTCTTAAAATTGCCTAATCTGACATTTTTATTGACAAGCTTCAAGGCTAAAAACACAAACTTATGGGATGTACTATTCCCTAGAATGTGCCTTGCTAGTGCATTACTTTTGTCTTCCTTATTAATAGCATAAAGATGGTCTCTGACATGTTCTCTTAATGTACAATTGGTTTTGCCTACATAAAATGCAGGACATTTGGTTCAATATGCTAAGCATATCAAATCTCTAGTTTTACAATTGGCATGATGGCTTAATTCATATACTACACTGATGTTAAGATGAATAAATAATTTACTATTAGCCATATAAGCACAATGATTGCAACTCCTACAGCCAAATGTCCTTTAGGCTGCAAACTGACAAATTAATATATCAGTGAGTGAAATATTTTTACACGATGATTTAAAAATATATACATGCAAAATTGAAATATTGGTGCATGGAGAATATTAAAGATATGATGTAGATATTACACTTTTGCAAAAAAAATTATACTCTGAGAAACAAAGTACAAAAAAAGAGTTAAAGGCAGCATCAAAGTAGTAAAATAACAAGAAATATTGACACATAAGACAGCAATAGCATTAGAAAAAAAAACTACATTTGTATACAAGTGCTCCAAGAGGATTACAGTTTGGTTAACAGAACAAACTATACAATAAAGATAATCAAATTACATGTTTGCTGAACTATGATTCTGGGGGAAAACTGCATATATAAGTGTTGCACATATTTAACAAATATTATGAAAGGTTAAATAAGAAAGAGCAAGAAGATCAGTAGAATTTAAATATTTTTATTGACCAAGATTGAGAAAAAAATAAGTACTCAACAAAGCACAAAATTAATTAGAGACATAAAGTTCAATGAAATTAAAGATCAGATTAGAAAACTTAAAAACAATAAAATACCAGAAATATGTTGTTTAATCCTGTTAATATATAAATTACTACCCCAAGATCTAATTTATTTATTGAAAACAATTTTTTTAGCAGTAATGAAAGGTAATAACATCTTCCATCTCCATCTTGGCATCACTCATTAAAAACTCCAATATTAAACTCAAGATATGATCCTGACATTTGTTAATCCATATTTTTATTATGCATATGTTATAAAATATAGTTTCAGTATTTACAGACAAATGCTTTCAGTTGATATTCTTCTAACAGTGATATTAATATTTCAATTATAAAAATATTTAATACAGTCAACGTTTTGGAAAATATTCCCAGAATGAAATGTAATAACTATAACACAAATGTGAGAGTGTGTGTATGT
Organism: Protopterus annectens; assembly: GCF_019279795.1. NCBI lineage: Eukaryota > Metazoa > Chordata > Ceratodontiformes > Protopteridae > Protopterus > Protopterus annectens. Next base: position 13,309,832 of record NC_056738.1, on the reverse strand, counting down.
GTGTGTGTGTGTGTGTGTGTGTGTGTGTGTGTGTGTGCATGTGTAAAATGACAAAAATGAAGAAAGGCAATCCATAGAGAATTTCAGAGGAAAAGGTGTCCATGTATGCTATGGTATGATCTTGGTATAATTATAAACAATTGCAGGATACACCAAAGGCGTTTTCCTTCTGATACAATTCATGATAACAATTTATATAATATGACTTTTTAAACCATACTCTGATATGATACAGCATAATAAGACATGAAGGAAATGAATATGTGTGTGTGTGTGTGTGTGTGTGTGTGTGTGTGTGTGTGTGTGTGCTACCTTCTCATTTTTGTTTCTTCTAGTTGTGAATTTGGAATGTTAAGTACTTTTTGCTTTTCATGTGTTTTTACAGTATTCTCTGTGGACAATCATTAAGGTATATGAACATGATGGCTACCATGCTTAAAATAGTTATATGTTAATCATGCACTATATCACAGTAGCAAATGAACACACAAAAGTTAAAGAAAGATGCAATCAGATGCTGGTGTGCATGAAGAGAAGTGTGATTAGGACTAGAAGGCAGGTTATGATCTCTCACGTTGGATACTCTTGCATGCCAAGATCTATAAGCCACAGCTCTATAAAAATACAAACAGGCTTAAGGCACTTTAAAAATGAGCAACAGACATGGTAAATATCCTGAAGTGAAAGGACAATGCACTATACACTTACAAGTACTTAAATATCATACTAGAAAAGCTCTATTCTCACACAACCCAATCTACCCTTGCCCAACATACTACCTCACACTTCTACTCCACCACATCTCTTTCTCACTAGCTGGTGACATCAATCCCATCCCCGGACCCATCTCTAACACTAATCTCACCAAACACTCCACTCAACCTACAAAATCAAAGTCCCTTCGTCTCACTGCACTTAATGCACAAAGCCTTAAGAACAAAATCCCTAACCTGCATGCTTGGCTCTCCCATAACCATCCTGACATAACCACCATTTCTGAAACCTGGCTGAAATCCTATATAAAAGATAGCAAAATCCTACCACCAGGTTTCCAAATAATTCACAATGGCAGAGCCCACAAAAAAGGTGATGGTGTTGCTATAATCTACCCCTACTACCATACCATAACTCCCTACTCCAAGTCAATAATAACCTTTGCCAACGTTGAAATTACAATTGGTCTATTAAAAGTAAATAACCACAGCTCCATATGTATCACTGCCCTCTATATTCCTCCAGGTGATAACATCAAAACACTCGAAAACATCCTGTTCTGGTTTTCCTCAAATATATAAAATGAAACTTATATACTTGGTGATACCAACATCAACTGGACAACTATTGACTCTGAAGCCCCTTCCAATCCAGTCAACCTCTATAACTTCTCCCAGCTAATACACTCTCCAACCAGACGAAATAAAGATGGTACCTCTGGAACCATCATTGACTGGATCCCGACAACTTACCCTAACCTTATTACCAAAGCTGGAACATTACCTGACCCACTCAGTGATAACCTTCCAGCCTTTGTCAACCATCTCCCATCTCCACTACAAAAACACCACTACATCCAAACCCACAACCTCTCCTTTTTCAACCTCTCACTTTCTCTGAATGCCTAAAGCACACTGACTGGTCCCCCTTAAAATCCCTTCCACTAGATGATGCTGTCTCCTATTTTAACAACTCATTCCTAACTCTCCTTAACCAGAAAGCCCCCCCTGGACCAAATGCATCAAAACCAATCCTTGCCCATGGTTATCAAAAGAAACTAAACTCGCCCTGCAACAAAGGGACAAAAAATGGAAACAGTATCAAAAGCATAAAAACCCCAGCACCCTCCTAGACTTCAAACAATTATGTAACTCCACAAAAAAACTAATAACTAAAGACCGGAAAAGCCCACTACTCTAATCTCCCGGCCATGCACTCAACAAATCCAAAGAAATTCTGGGTCTCCATCTCATCCTTGTTGCACCCTGGCAACAAGGAAAACCCTAGCCCAAACCCCAAACTCTCAGACCTTGAAACCACCAGCCAGTTCAATTAATTCTTCATAGAATGCATAGCTAAGCTATCGACCTCCTTCCCACCCCCATCCACAACCGCCACCACCCTCTAGCCCTCACCTCCACTCCAACCACCTACCCTTCTCCTCATACTTCATCCTTACTCCCATCCTCACAAGCACTATAAACAAGCTTCTCCTACAACTCAAACCTTGTAACAATGCACCCGACAACCTTCCATCTACCTTCCTCATACAATCTGCAGATAACATAGCCTATCCCATCTCTATTCTTATAAATAGAGCCATAAAAAAATCATATGTCCCTTCTATCTGATGACATGCTTAGATCATCCCCCTATACAAATGTGGTAAAAATGCTGATACCACCAACTTCCGGCCTATCACCATCCTTTCCTCTCTTTCTAAAATACTAGAAAAATCTATCCAGGCTCAACTCATAGGTTCATAGATTAGTACTAAGCTAACTGCCGTTGCGAGCCATTTTAAGCCTAGCCAGTTATCCCTTGTGAGACTCAAACCCTGCACCTTGTGTTTGTAAGGCAACCACCTTAACCATTAGGCCACCCTCCCAACCTCTTGCCACACCTAACCTAAAACAATCTCCTCTCCCCTACCCAACACAGATTCCGCCCTGGCCACAGCACTATGATTGCCCTTCTTTCCTTTCTTCAAACCATCAACCTCAAATGCAACAAAGGAAAATTCGTCTCCACACTTTTCCTAGATCTGTCAAAGGCCTTTGACACCATCTCCCACACCCTACTTATATCCCAACTCTCCACCCTACAACTCTCTCCCAGCACCATATCCTAGTTTTCCAGCTACTTGTCCAACCACCAACAAGCAGTCCAGTGGAAAACATCAACCGCCCTCTTCCTTCCCACAAACACTGGTGTCCCACAAGGTTCAGTTCTTGGCCCTCTACTTTTTAACATATTTATAAACAACTTTCACCAATCCATCCTAGAATCATCTGTCATACAATATGGGGATGACACTGCAATCATCTGCTCGGCCCTCTCGCCCTCTGAACTACAAGCCAAAACCCAGCTTGCTTTCTCTAAAACAGAAACATGGATGCATTCCAACCATTTAGCTCTAAATGCAAACAAAACCAAGTTAATGATTTTTTCCCCCATCAAAAAACTCCTCCATTGAGAAAACCTCTTTCTCCATACAGAGCCAAAACAACACCACCCTTGCAATCATTCCCAGCACCAAATTCTCTGCATCACCATCGATGAAGAACTTAAATTTGATACACACATCCATTCCACTATCAAGAAAACCCACCAAAAGATAGGTCTCCTCTATAGACACAACCGCTTCCTCGGCCCCTCCACCCGTCAAACCCTAGCATCCACCTTCCTACTCCCTCCCTTATGTATGGTGCTCCTCTGTTCATTAATCTCCCTCTTGGCCTAAGATCCAAACTTGAATCCTGCTACCATAAGATCACCGAATTTGCAACCAGCTCAAAAAACTTTTCCCACAACTGTCACTCCCTCCTCACCTTAAATTGGCTCGAACTACCCAACTACCTAAGTTACCTGCAACTCGCCACAGAGCACAAGTTCATCTATAAGCCTAGTGACTGCTCATCCCTAGCTACCTACTTAAAACCCTACATACCCAACTGCTCACTCAGATCCACAAACCAAAACCTCCTTCAGATCTACAAACCAACACAGGCTGCTAACCAGCTACTACTCTCCTACTCCTTAGCCAAAAAGTGGAACTCTCTCCCACCTACCCTACACAACCTTCCTAACCATACCTATTTCAAATCGCAGCTACTCGCTCATCTATCTTCCAAATGGGAATGCCCATGTCATGCCCCAACATAAACCCCCCCCTCTCTTTCTACCTTGCATTGATATCTTCTCCAATTACCTTCAAAAATGTCTCATTTCTCCCAAAGGTAATTGGAGAAGATATCAATGCAAGGTAGAAAGAGAGGGGGGGTTTATGTTGGGGCATGACATGGGCATTCCCATTTGGAAGATTATAGCCCCCTGGTATAAAACGCGCTAAACGCGCGTTTTCCAGCTTGTACCTACTCAGCACAGACTGCACGTGGGCCAGCAGAGTAATTCAGGCTACAGAGAGCTGAATAAGCGACTTTTCTTGATACTAAGTATATTTTCTGTTGCTTTCCACATCTGAATACCTAGCGACTGTATTTCGCCTGCCTTTCTGTTACATTGAAACTGTTTTTACTGCATTTAACTTAATATTGCACTTGGAATCCTTGTTTGTTACTTTTTGACTGTATTTGTAGAAATTCTTCTGTGTAAGCTATAATAGCTGATTTATAGCATTTATAAGTGTTTGCTGTACCTGTTTCTGCCTATTTTTAAAAAAAAAAAAACGAAAAAAATATATCTCTTGTTTTTCCCGCTTTACTGAGGTAGTTTAGTCCAGTTTCAGAGTTGCTGACTCCTGGGCTTTGGTTGTAGTTCATGTGTACTGTTTCCTTGCCTTATTTGGGGGAGAGGAAGTTACCTTGCTTACCAGTGGGAGTGGGAAGCATTGAGCTGCCTTTGTCCAGTTTTGTGAGGCTTCAGCCGGTAACTGGTAGTTTATTGGTCGTTTTGGGCCAGTTTCTAGCTTTTTCCAGCCCCCTGGTATAAAACGTGCTAAACGCACGTTTTCCAGCTTGTACCTACTCAGCACAGACTCCACGTGGGCCAGCAGAGTAATCCAGGCTACAGAGAGCTGAATAAGCGACTTTTCTTGATACTAAGTATATTTTCTGTTGCTTTCCACATCTGAATACCTAGCGACTGTATTTCGCCTGCCTTTCTGTTACATTGAAACTAATTTTACTGCATTTAACTTAATATTGCACTTGGAATCCTTGTTTGTTACTTTTTGACTGTATTTGTAGCAATTCTTCTGTGTAAGCTATAATAGCTGATTTATAGCATTTATAAGTGTTTGCTGTACCTGTTTCTGCCTATTTTTAAAAAGAAAAAAAAAAAAAAAATATATCTCTTGTTTTTCCCGCTTTACTGAGGTAGTTTAGTCCAGTTTCAGAGTTGCTGACTCCTGGGCTTTGGTTGTAGTTCCTGTGTACTGTTTCCTTGCCTTATTTGGGGGAGAGGAAGTTACCTTGCTTACCAGTGGGAGTGGGAAGCATTGAGCTGCCTTTTGTCCAGTTTTGTGAGGCTTCAGCCGGTAACTGGTAGTTTATTGGTCGTTTGGGCCAGTTTCTAGCTTTTTCCAGCCCCTGGTATAAAACGCGCTAAACGCTGTTTTCCAGCTTGTACCTACTCAGCACAGACTCCACGTGGGCCAGCAGAGTAATCCAGGCTACAGAGAGCTGAATAAGCGACTTTTCTTGATACTAAGTATATTTTCTGTTGCTTTCCACATCTGAATACCTAGCGACTGTATTTCGCCTGCCTTTCTGTTACATTGAAACTGTTTTACTGCATTTAACTTAATATTGCACTTGGAATCCTTGTTTGTTACTTTTGACTGTATTTGTAGCAATTCTTCTGTGTAAGCTATAATAGCTGATTTATAGCATTTATAAGTGTTTGCTGTACCTGTTTCTGCCTATTTTTAAAAAAAAAAAAAAAAATATATCTCTTGTTTTTCCCGCTTTACTGAGGTAGTTTAGTCCAGTTTCAGAGTTGCTGACTCCTGGGCTTTGGTTGTAGTTCCTGTGTACTGTTTCCTTGCCTTATTTGGGGAGAGGAAGTTACCTTGCTTACCAGTGGGAGTGGGAAGCATTGAGCTGCCTTTGTCCAGTTTTGTGAGGCTTCAGCCGGTAACTGGTAGTTTATTGGTCGTTTTGGGCCAGTTTCTAGCTTTTTCCAGCCCCCTGGTATAAAACACGCTAAACGCTGCTTTCCAGCTTGTACCTACTCAGCACAGACTCCACGTGGGCCAGCAGAGTAATCCAGGCTACAGAGAGCTGAATAAGCGACTTTTCTTGATACTAAGTATATTTTCTGTTGCTTTCCACATCTGAATACCTAGCGACTGTATTTCGCCTGCCTTTCTGTTACATTGAAACTGTTTTACTGCATTTAACTTAATATTGCACTTGGAATCCTTGTTTGTTACTTTTTGACTGTATTTGTAGCAATTCTTCTGTGTAAGCTATAATAGCTGATTTATAGCATTTATAAGTGTTTGCTGTACCTGTTTCTGCCTATTTTTAAAAAAAAAAAACGAAAAAAAATATCTCTTGTTTTTCCCGCTTTACTGAGGTAGTTTAGTCCAGTTTCAGAGTTGCTGACTCCTGGGCTTTGGTTGTAGTTCCTGTGTACTGTTTCCTTGCCTTATTTGGGGAGAGGAAGTTACCTTGCTTACCAGTGGGAGTGGGAAGCATTGAGCTGCCTTTGTCCAGTTTTGTGAGGCTTCAGCCGGTAACTGGTAGTTTATTGGTCATTTTGGGCCAGTTTCTAGCTTTTTCCAGCCCCCTGGTATAAAACGTGCTAAACGCGTTTTCCAGCTTGTACCTACTCAGCACAGACTCCACGTGGGCCAGCAGAGTAATCCAGGCTACAGAGAGCTGAATAAGCGACTTTTCTTGATACTAAGTATATTTTCTGTTGCTTTCCACATCTGAATACCTAGCGACTGTATTTCGCCTGCCTTTCTGTTACATTGAAACTGTTTTTACTGCATTTAACTTAATATTGCACTTGGAATCCTTGTTTGTTACTTTTTGACTGTATTTGTAGCAATTCTTCTGTGTAAGCTATAATAGCTGATTTATAGCATTTATAAGTGTTTGCTGTACCTGTTTCTGCCTATTTTTTAAAAAAAAAAAAAACGAAAAAAATATATCTCTTGTTTTTCCCGCTTTACTGAGGTAGTTTAGTCCAGTTTCAGAGTTGCTGACTCCTGGGCTTTGGTTGTAGTTCCTGTGTACTGTTTCCTTGCCTTATTTGGGGGAAGAGGAAGTTACCTTGCTTACCAGTGGGAGTGGGAAGCATTGAGCTGCCTTTTGTCCAGTTTTGTGAGGCTTCAGCCGGTAACTGGTAGTTTATTGGTCGTTTTGGGCCAGTTTCTAGCTTTTTCCAGCCCCCTGGTATAAAACGTGCTAAACGCCCTTTTCCAGCTTGTACCTACTCAGCACAGACTCCACGTGGGCCAGCAGAGTAATCCAGGCTACAGAGAGCTGAATAAGCGACTTTTCTTGATACTAAGTATATTTTCTGTTGCTTTCCACATCTGAATACCTAGCGACTGTATTTCGCCTGCCTTTCTGTTACATTGAAACTGTTTTTACTGCATTTAACTTAATATTGCACTTGGAATCCTTGTTTGTTACTTTTTGACTGTATTTGTAGCAATTCTTCTGTGTAAGCTATAATAGCTGATTTATAGCATTTATAAGTGTTTGCTGTACCTGTTTCTGCCTATTTTTAAAAAGAAAAAAAAAAAAAAAATATATCTCTTGTTTTTCCCGCTTTACTGAGGTAGTTTAGTCCAGTTTCAGAGTTGCTGACTCCTGGGCTTTGGTTGTAGTTCCTGTGTACTGTTTCCTTGCCTTATTTGGGGAGAGGAAGTTACCTTGCTTACCAGTGGGAGTGGGAAGCATTGAGCTGCCTTTTGTCCAGTTTTGTGAGGCTTCAGCCGGTAACTGGTAGTTTATTGGTCGTTTTGGGCCAGTTTCTAGCTTTTTCCAGCCCCCTGGTATAAAATGTGCTAAACGCGCGTTTTCCAGCTTGTACCTACTCAGCACAGACTCCACGTGGGCCAGCAGAGTAATCCAGGCTACAGAGAGCTGAATAAGCGACTTTTCTTGATACTAAGTATATTTTCTGTTGCTTTCCACATCTGAATACCTAGCGACTGTATTTCGCCTGCCTTTCTGTTACATTGAAACTGTTTTTACTGCATTTAACTTAATATTGCACTTGGAATCCTTGTTTGTTACTTTTTGACTGTATTTGTAGAAATTCTTCTGTGTAAGCTATAATAGCTGATTTATAGCATTTATAAGTGTTTGCTGTACCTGTTTCTGCCTATTTTAAAAAAAAAAAAAAACGAAAAAAATATATCTCTTGTTTTTCCCGCTTTACTGAGGTAGTTTAGTCCAGTTTCAGAGTTGCTGACTCCTGGGCTTTGGTTGTAGTTCCTGTGTACTGTTTCCTTGCCTTATTTGGGGGAGAGGAAGTTACCTTGCTTACCAGTGGGAGTGGGAAGCATTGAGCTGCCTTTTGTCCAGTTTTGTGAGGCTTCAGCCGGTAACTGGTAGTTTATTGGTCGTTTTGGGCCAGTTTCTAGCTTTTTCCAGCCCCCTGGTATAAAACGCTAAACGCTGCGTTTCCAGCTTGTACCTACTCAGCACAGACTCCACGTGGGCCAGCAGAGTAATCCAGGCTACAGAGAGCTGAATAAGCGACTTTTCTTGATACTAAGTATATTTTCTGTTGCTTTCCACATCTGAATACCTAGCGACTGTATTTCGCCTGCCTTTCTGTTACATTGAAACTGTTTTTACTGCATTTAACTTAATATTGCACTTGGAATCCTTGTTTGTTACTTTTTGACTGTATTTGTAGCAATTCTTCTGTGTAAGCTATAATAGCTGATTTATAGCATTTATAAGTGTTTGCTGTACCTGTTTCTGCCTATTTTTTAAAAAAAAAAAAAAAAATGAAAAAATATATCTCTTGTTTTTCCCGCTTTACTGAGGTAGTTTAGTCCAGTTTCAGAGTTGCTGACTCCTGGGCTTTGGTTGTAGTTCCTGTGTACTGTTTCCTTGCCTTATTTGGGGAGAGGAAGTTACCTTGCTTACCAGTGGGAGTGGGAAGCATTGAGCTGCCTTTTGTCCAGTTTTGTGAGGCTTCAGCCGGTAACTGGTAGTTTATTGGTCGTTTTGGGCCAGTTTCTAGCTTTTTCCAGCCCCCTGGTATAAAACACGCTAAACGCTGCGTTTTCCAGCTTGTACCTACTCAGCACAGACTCCACGTGGGCCAGCAGAGTAATCCAGGCTACAGAGAGCTGAATAAGCGACTTTTCTTGATACTAAGTATATTTTCTGTTGCTTTCCACATCTGAATACCTAGCGACTGTATTTCGCCTGCCTTTCTGTTACATTGAAACTGTTTTACTGCATTTAACTTAATATTGCACTTGGAATCCTTGTTTGTTACTTTTGACTGTATTTGTAGCAATTCTTCTGTGTAAGCTATAATAGCTGATTTATAGCATTTATAAGTGTTTGCTGTACCTGTTTCTGCCTATTTTAAAAAAAAAAAACGAAAAAAATATATCTCTTGTTTTTCCCGCTTTACTGAGGTAGTTTAGTCCAGTTTCAGAGTTGCTGACTCCTGGGCTTTGGTTGTAGTTCATGTGTACTGTTTCCTTGCCTTATTTGGGGAGAGGAAGTTACCTTGCTTACCAGTGGGAGTGGGAAGCATTGAGCTGCCTTTTGTCCAGTTTTGTGAGGCTTCAGCCGGTAACTGGTAGTTTATTGGTCATTTTGGGCCAGTTTCTAGCTTTTTCCAGCCCCCTGGTATAAAACGCGCTAAACGCGCGTTTTCCAGCTTGTACCTACTCAGCACAGACTGCACGTGGGCCAGCAGAGTAATCCAGGCTACAGAGAGCTGAATAAGCGACTTTTCTTGATACTAAGTATATTTTCTGTTGCTTTCCACATCTGAATACCTAGCGACTGTATTTCGCCTGCCTTTCTGTTACATTGAAACTGTTTTTACTGCATTTAACTTAATATTGCACTTGGAATCCTTGTTTGTTACTTTTTGACTGTATTTGTAGAAATTCTTCTGTGTAAGCTATAATAGCTGATTTATAGCATTTATAAGTGTTTGCTGTACCTGTTTCTGCCTATTTTTTAAAAAAAAAAAAAAAAATATATCTCTTGTTTTTCCGCTTTACTGAGGTAGTTTAGTCCAGTTTCAGAGTTGCTGACTCCTGGGCTTTGGTTGTAGTTCATGTGTACTGTTTCCTTGCCTTATTTGGGGGAGAGGAAGTTACCTTGCTTACCAGTGGGAGTGGGAAGCATTGAGCTGCCTTTTGTCCAGTTTTGTGAGGCTTCAGCCGGTAACTGGTAGTTTATTGGTCGTTTTGGGCCAGTTTCTAGCTTTTTCCAGCCCCCTGGTATAAAACGTGCTAAACGCGCATTTTCCAGCTTGTACCTACTCAGCACAGACTGCACGTGGGCCAGCAGAGTAATTCAGGCTACAGAGAGCTGAATAAGCGACTTTTCTTGATACTAAGTATATTTTCTGTTGCTTTCCACATCTGAATACCTAGCGACTGTATTTCGCCTGCCTTTCTGTTACATTGAAACTGTTTTTACTGCATTTAACTTAATATTGCACTTGGAATCCTTGTTTGTTACTTTTTGACTGTATTTGTAGCAATTCTTCTGTGTAAGCTATAATAGCTGATTTATAGCATTTATAAGTGTTTGCTGTACCTGTTTCTGCCTATTTTTAAAAAGAAAAAAAATGAAAAAATATATCTCTTGTTTTTCCCGCTTTACTGAGGTAGTTTAGTCCAGTTTCAGAGTTGCTGACTCCTGGGCTTTGGTTGTAGTTCCTGTGTACTGTTTCCTTGCCTTATTTGGGGGGAGGAAGTTACCTTGCTTACCAGTGGGAGTGGGAAGCATTGAGCTGCCTTTTGTCCAGTTTTGTGAGGCTTCAGCCGGTAACTGGTAGTTTATTGGTCGTTTTGGGCCAGTTTCTAGCTTTTTCCAGCCCCTGGTATAAAACGCTAAACGCTGCTTTCCAGCTTGTACCTACTCAGCACAGACTCCACGTGGGCCAGCAGAGTAATCCAGGCTACAGAGAGCTGAATAAGCGACTTTTCTTGATACTAAGTATATTTTCTGTTGCTTTCCACATCTGAATACCTAGCGACTGTATTTCGCCTGCCTTTCTGTTACATTGAAACTGTTTTACTGCATTTAACTTAATATTGCACTTGGAATCCTTGTTTGTTACTTTTGACTGTATTTGTAGCAATTCTTCTGTGTAAGCTATAATAGTTGATTTATAGCATTTATAAGTCTCTGCTGTCCCTGTTTCTGCCTATTTTAAAAAAAACCGAAAAAAATATATCTCTTGTTTTTCCCGCTTTACTGAGGTAGTTTAGTCCAGTTTCAGAGTTGCTGACTCCTGGGCTTTGGTTGTAGTTCCTGTGTACTGTTTCCTTGCCTTATTTGGGGGAGAGGAAGTTACTTTGCTTACCAGTGGGAGTGGGAAGCATTGAGCTGCCTTTTGTCCAGTTTTGTGAGGCTTCAGCCGGTAACTGGTAGTTTATTGGTCATTTTGGGCCAGTTTCTAGCTTTTTCCAGCCCCCTGGTATAAAACGTGCTAAACGCGCGTTTTCCAGCTTGTACCTACTCAGCACGGACTCCACGTGGACCAGCAGAGTAATCCAGGCTACAGAGAGCTGAATAAGTGACTTTTCTTGATACTAAGTATATTTTCTGTTGCTTTCCACATCTGAATACCTAGCGACTGTATTTCGCCTGCCTTTCTGTTACATTGAAACTGTTTTTACTGCATTTAACTTAATATTGCACTTGGAATCCTTGTTTGTTACTTTTTGACTGTATTTGTAGCAATTCTTCTGTGTAAGCTATAATAGCTGATTTATAGCATTTATAAGTGTTTGCTGTACCTGTTTCTGCCTATTTTTAAAAAAAAAAAAAAAAATATATCTCTTGTTTTTCCCGCTTTACTGAGGTAGTTTAGTCCAGTTTCAGAGTTGCTGACTCCTGGGCTTTGGTTGTAGTTCCTGTGTACTGTTTCCTTGCCTTATTTGGGGAGAGGAAGTTACCTTGCTTACCAGTGGGAGTGGGAAGCATTGAGCTGCCTTTGTCCAGTTTTGTGAGGCTTCAGCCGGTAACTGGTAGTTTATTGGTCGTTTTGGGCCAGTTTCTAGCTTTTTCCAGCCCCTGGTATAAAACGCTAAACGCGCTTTCCAGCTTGTACCTACTCAGCACAGACTCCACGTGGGCCAGCAGAGTAATCCAGGCTACAGAGAGCTGAATAAGCGACTTTTCTTGATACTAAGTATATTTTCTGTTGCTTTCCACATCTGAATACCTAGCGACTGTATTTCGCCTGCCTTTCTGTTACATTGAAACTGTTTTTACTGCATTTAACTTAATATTGCACTTGGAATCCTTGTTTGTTACTTTTGACTGTATTTGTAGCAATTCTTCTGTGTAAGCTATAATAGCTGATTTATAGCATTTATAAGTGTTTGCTGTACCTGTTTCTGCCTATTTTTAAAAAAAAAAAAAAGAAAAAATATATCTCTTGTTTTTCCCGCTTTACTGAGGTAGTTTAGTCCAGTTTCAGAGTTGCTGACTCCTGGGCTTTGGTTGTAGTTCCTGTGTACTGTTTCCTTGCCTTATTTGGGGAGAGGAAGTTACCTTGCTTACCAGTGGGAGTGGGAAGCATTGAGCTGCCTTTTGTCCAGTTTTGTGAGGCTTCAGCCGGTAACTGGTAGTTTATTGGTCGTTTTGGGCCAGTTTCTAGCTTTTTCCAGCCCCCTGGTATAAAACGCTAAACGCTGCTTTCCAGCTTGTACCTACTCAGCACAGACTCCACGTGGGCCAGCAGAGTAATCCAGGCTACAGAGAGCTGAATAAGCGACTTTTCTTGATACTAAGTATATTTTCTGTTGCTTTCCACATCTGAATACCTAGCGACTGTATTTCGCCTGCCTTTCTGTTACATTGAAACTGTTTTTACTGCATTTAACTTAATATTGCACTTGGAATCCTTGTTTGTTACTTTTTGACTGTATTTGTAGCAATTCTTCTGTGTAAGCTATAATAGCTGATTTATAGCATTTATAAGTGTTTGCTGTACCTGTTTCTGCCTATTTTTTAAAAAAAAAAAAACGAAAAAATATATCTCTTGTTTTTCCCGCTTTACTGAGGTAGTTTAGTCCAGTTTCAGAGTTGCTGACTCCTGGGCTTTGGTTGTAGTTCCTGTGTACTGTTTCCTTGCCTTATTTGGGGGAGAGGAAGTTACCTTGCTTACCAGTGGGAGTGGGAAGCATTGAGCTGCCTTTTGTCCAGTTTTGTGAGGCTTCAGCCGGTAACTGGTAGTTTATTGGTCGTTTTGGGCCAGTTTCTAGCTTTTTCCAGCCCCCTGGTATAAAGCAAACGCTAAACACGCGTTTTCCAGCTTGTACCTACTCAGCACAGACTCCACGTGGGCCAGCAGAGTAATCCAGGCTACAGAGAGCTGAATAAGCGACTTTTCTTGATACTAAGTATATTTTCTGTTGCTTTCCACATCTGAATACCTAGCGACTGTATTTCGCCTGCCTTTCTGTTACATTGAAACTGTTTTACTGCATTTAACTTAATATTGCACTTGGAATCCTTGTTTGTTGCGTTTTGACTGTATTTGTAGCAATTCTTCTGTGTAAGCTATAATAGCTGATTTATAGCATTTATAAGTGTTTGCTGTACCTGTTTCTGCCTATTTTTAAAAAAAAAAAACGAAAAAAAAATATATCTCTTGTTTTTCCCGCTTTACTGAGGTAGTTTAGTCCAGTTTCAGAGTTGCTGACTCCTGGGCTTTGGTTGTAGTTCCTGTGTACTGTTTCCTTGCCTTATTTGGGGGAGAGGAAGTTACCTTGCTTACCAGTGGGAGTGGGAAGCATTGAGCTGCCTTTTGTCCAGTTTTGTGAGGCTTCAGCCGGTAACTGGTAGTTTATTGGTCGTTTTGGGCCAGTTTCTAGCTTTTTCCAGCCCCCTGGTATAAAACACGCTAAACGCGTTTTCCAGCTTGTACCTACTCAGCACAGACTCCACGTGGGCCAGCAGAGTAATCCAGGCTACAGAGAGCTGAATAAGCGACTTTTCTTGATACTAAGTATATTTTCTGTTGCTTTCCACATCTGAATACCTAGCGACTGTATTTCGCCTGCCTTTCTGTTACATTGAAACTGTTTTTACTGCATTTAACTTAATATTGCACTTGGAATCCTTGTTTGTTACGTTTTGACTGTATTTGTAGCAATTCTTCTGTGTAAGCTATAATAGCTGATTTATAGCATTTATAAGTGTTTGCTGTACCTGTTTCTGCCTATTTTTAAAAAAAAAAAAGAAAAAATATATCTCTTGTTTTTCCCGCTTTACTGAGGTAGTTTAGTCCAGTTTCAGAGTTGCTGACTCCTGGGCTTTGGTTGTAGTTCCTGTGTACTGTTTCCTTGCCTTATTTGGGGAGAGGAAGTTACCTTGCTTACCAGTGGGAGTGGGAAGCATTGAGCTGCCTTTTGTCCAGTTTTGTGAGGCTTCAGCCGGTAACTGGTAGTTTATTGGTCGTTTTGGGCCAGTTTCTAGCTTTTTCCAGCCCCCTGGTATAAAACGCGCTAAACGCGTTTTCCAGCTTGTACCTACTCAGCACAGACTGCACGTGGGCCAGCAGAGTAATTCAGGCTACAGAGAGCTGAATAAGCGACTTTTCTTGATACTAAGTATATTTTCTGTTGCTTTCCACATCTGAATACCTAGCGACTGTATTTCGCCTGCCTTTCTGTTACATTGAAACTGTTTTTACTGCATTTAACTTAATATTGCACTTGGAATCCTTGTTTGTTACTTTTTGACTGTATTTGTAGAAATTCTTCTGTGTAAGCTATAATAGCTGATTTATAGCATTTATAAGTGTTTGCTGTACCTGTTTCTGCCTATTTTAAAAAAAAAAAAAACGAAAAAATATATCTCTTGTTTTTCCCGCTTTACTGAGGTAGTTTAGTCCAGTTTCAGAGTTGCTGACTCCTGGGCTTTGGTTGTAGTTCATGTGTACTGTTTCCTTGCCTTATTTGGGGGAGAGGAAGTTACCTTGCTTACCAGTGGGAGTGGGAAGCATTGAGCTGCCTTTTGTCCAGTTTTGTGAGGCTTCAGCCGGTAACTGGTAGTTTATTGGTCGTTTTGGGCCAGTTTCTAGCTTTTTCCAGCCCCCTGGTATAAAACGCGCTAAACGCGCGTTTTCCAGCTTGTACCTACTCAGCACAGACTGCACGTGGGCCAGCAGAGTAATTCAGGCTACAGAGAGCTGAATAAGCGACTTTTCTTGATACTAAGTATATTTTCTGTTGCTTTCCACATCTGAATACCTAGCGACTGTATTTCGCCTGCCTTTCTGTTACATTGAAACTGTTTTTACTGCATTTAACTTAATATTGCACTTGGAATCCTTGTTTGTTACTTTTTGACTGTATTTGTAGAAATTCTTCTGTGTAAGCTATAATAGCTGATTTATAGCATTTATAAGTGTTTGCTGTACCTGTTTCTGCCTATTTTTAAAAAGTAACAAAAACGGAAAAAGTATATCTCTTGTTTTTCCCGCTTTACTGAGGTAGTTTAGTCCAGTTTCAGAGTTGCTGACTCCTGGGCTTTGGTTGTAGTTCATGTGTACTGTTTCCTTGCCTTATTTGGGGAGAGGAAGTTACCTTGCTTACCAGTGGGAGTGGGAAGCATTGAGCTGCCTTTGTCCAGTTTTGTGAGGCTTCAGCCGGTAACTGGTAGTTTATTGGTCGTTTTGGGCCAGTTTCTAGCTTTTTCCAGCCCCCTGGTATAAAACGTGCTAAACGCTGCGTTTTCCAGCTTGTACCTACTCAGCACAGACTCCACGTGGGCCAGCAGAGTAATCCAGGCTACAGAGAGCTGAATAAGCGACTTTTCTTGATACTAAGTATATTTTCTGTTGCTTTCCACATCTGAATACCTAGCGACTGTATTTCGCCTGCCTTTCTGTTACATTGAAACTGTTTTACTGCATTTAACTTAATATTGCACTTGGAATCCTTGTTTGTTACTTTTTGACTGTATTTGTAGCAATTCTTCTGTGTAAGCTATAATAGCTGATTTATAGCATTTATAAGTGTTTGCTGTACCTGTTTCTGCCTATTTTTAAAAAAAAAACAAAAAAAATATATCTCTTGTTTTTCCCGCTTTACTGAGGTAGTTTAGTCCAGTTTCAGAGTTGCTGACTCCTGGGCTTTGGTTGTAGTTCCTGTGTACTGTTTCCTTGCCTTATTTGGGGGAGAGGAAGTTACCTTGCTTACCAGTGGGAGTGGGAAGCATTGAGCTGCCTTTTGTCCAGTTTTGTGAGGCTTCAGCCGGTAACTGGTAGTTTATTGGTCATTTTGGGCCAGTTTCTAGCTTTTTCCAGCCCCCTGGTATAAAACTCGCTAAACGCGCGTTAGCACGATTTAGCGCGGAGTTGCAACCGTTGCACACTAGGGCAGCGGCAGTTAGCTAAGTTTAAACTATTCAGGCTATCTAAAGTCCACTCTCCAAATTTTCCCTTAAAACTACCTTCCTCAAGCTATACTACTGATCTAATAGGCGTATGCTATAACTACAAAATTCATCTCTACTTGACTCCAAGTAGACTATTCTCTATCTGTAAAGCCTAGCACTTGCTACTACAGTACTTATCACCTTGATAGCACTCTTGTTAGAGACAGTACCCCCAAAAAGCCTAACCCCATTTCTTGGTCACCCACATCCCCCGAAATCTTTTTTAAGTTTTTTTGTCTATTCATTCTAGTATGACGAGGGAACAGTTGCTAGTGTCCTCTCCTGGTCAGCTGGTGAACCTGGGAATATTGACGCAATGTTACAATTGCCTCATGTACACAGACAACCCTCTCCTCCTCCCACCAAACACAAATACATGCGAGAGATGCACTTATACGGCCAAACTGGAGGCTGAGCTCTCTCAACATAGGACTGGCAAGACCAGACAGGAGGAGAAGGTAACCACACACATTACATACCCAGTCACACATAGTACCATCACAACTTCAAATCATACACATAATCACACAAAGACATACTCGAGGCTCTGACCAAAAATCTACCAAAACAGCAGAGGCCACCAAAGCAGACACCCAAACAACTACCACCTCAGAACACAACACCTGCAACACATAGACCACATAGTCAGAGTGTCAAACAGTCACAGCCCTCAAGGACAAACACAATGCCAAACATACTCGTCATTGGTGACTCAATAGTCAGACACACTGGCGTCCCGCCACCAGATTGAACAAGGAGAAGGTCACAGTAAGCTGCCTGTCGGGCGCTAGAATCCGCCACATAACGCAAGCACTCAGGTCTCTCAACAGCAGGTACAAGTACGACTCAGTCATTGTCCACACTGGTGTAAACGACCTGAGATGTACCTCCTTGGACTACATGAAAAGAGACATTGAGGAGCTCTCTGATTATGTAGCCCAGGCAGGTATGACCCTGACATTGAGCAGTATCCTACCTTCACCAAAAATGATGCCACAATACAGAGATAAGATGATCAGCTTTAACAATTGGCTTAAATTCTGGTGTCATTCAAAGGGGATCCAATGTCTGTCTGCCTGGGATGACATGCTGGACAAGCCACGCTGCCAAGGGATGGCTTGCACCTGTCACCCTGGGATTCCGGATATTGGCAAAGGCTATTGCCACCCCATAGTGCCTTTTTAGGCAAGGCTCAAATTCTAAACCTACCACCCTAGAACTCAATAATGGAAAAAACTAAGGGTAATGCTGCTCAATGCCAGAAGTCTCAATCTCAAAATGCACGCACTCGAGGCCCTTCTCAGTATGGAGAACATCGATGTCTGTGCTGTGACAGAAACCTGGTTCAAGGCTCCTGAGAGCACCCCAGCACTATCAGGTTTTACCTCATATCATGCTCCGCCCCAAAATTCGGACAATACCAAGAAAGGAGGGTGTCCATATTCATCAAGGACACCCACACCTCAAGATTGGTGGCAACGCAGGATGCATCGGAGACCATCCAGGTGCAATTAACCATAGGCAAGACTGCTCTGCAATTTGTAGCATGTTACAGGCCACCCTCGCAAACCCAGGAACCTCACATGGCTTTCCTGAAAACACTGCACGGGATAAATGTATCTCCAAACACCATTATACTAGGTGACTTCAATTACCCAAATATAGACTGGGAACACTACTCAAGCCCAAACACTCTGGCCCAAAAGTTCCTGGAATTCATAAACTCAAATGCCATGGAACAACTAGTCACCATCCCCACAAGAGGAGACAACATACTTGATCTCATCATCACGAACATGGGAGCACAATGTTCAACACCTGAAGTATACCCCTCACTGGTGAGATCAGATCACAAGCTAATCTTGCTGGAGGTCCTCATCCCACCCCCACCTGAAACAAAAAAAAACACAGTAAAGAACTTCTCAAAAGCTGACTTCACACTTCTAAAGACTAGTGTGGTCTCCTTTAAGGCCCCCGAGCCTGCGGTAAACACCTCAAGCCGCTGAATCACTTACAAATGCCTTCTACCAGCACCTGCAGGACTGCATGGATCAGGCAATCCCAAACAAAACAAAGACTCTTTGTACCAAAGGCAGGCGTCCAGCCTGGTGGACCCCAGCCATAAACAAACTCTACAACAAAAGGAGGAAGCTACTACAAGATAGAGCTAAATCCTTAAGAGGTAAGACACCTTTGATCATTATAAGTAAAAGCTAAGAGCTCTCATAAAATCATCCAAAGCAAATTTTGAGAAAAAATAGCTAAGAACTCAAAAGACAATCATAAGGCCTTCTTTAGCTATGTTAGAAACCTGGGAGGAAGCTCCCAGATATGCTCAGAATTAGTTCAAAACGATGTGAAGATTACTGATCCTACAGACATTGCCAACATACTGGCTGACAGGTTCAGTGCAAACTTCACCCCACCCTCCCCAAAAGGAGATATATCTATACCAAATGACAGTAGCCCCCTAAACATCAGGAATGCTCAGGTGGAAACTGCGGTCTCCAAGGCAAAAAACACTGCATCCATGGGACCTGATGGTGTCCCCGGATGTGTACTCCACGAACTCAACGAGGAATTAAACCCACAGTTAGGACAGCTGTTTAATCTCAGTCTCACCTCTGGATACGTACCCAGGGAGTGGCGACAGCGACTGTGGTCCCACTTCACAAAGGCGGTGCCTCCACCGACCCTGGAAATTACCGTCCCATTAGCTTGACAAGCCTTATCTGCAAAGCCATGGAAAGGATCATAATGGATCTCATAAATAAAGACATAGGGAATTTGCAGACTCTGGATCAAACCCAGTTTGGCTTTGTCAAAGGCAGATCATGCCTTCTAAACTTGGTTGACTTCTTTGAAACGGTCACCAAGGCCATTGATGAGGTAAGGCAGTTCATACAGCCTACCTGGACCTAGCAAAGGCCTTCGATACAATACCCCACTCGGGTATCATTGAAAAACTCATCAGCCTAAAGGTAAACCCATACGTCACAAGATGGGTTGCAAACTGGCTGAGTGACAGAACCCACAGGGTCAGAGTTGCTGGCGCCATGTCAGACTCAATGCCTGTCACAAGTGGTGTCCCACAGGGCTCAGTCCTGGGCCCACTCTTGTTCGGCATCTACTTCTCCAAGTACAAGCAAACACAGGAGGGTTATGGCTGACCAAGTTTGCAGATGACTGCAAACTGGGCGCCATAGTCGAAAACACATCTGACACAGATATCCTTCAGAAGGGCCTCACAGAAACGGATAACTGGTGCCGGAGCCATGGCCTAAAGTTAAATGCCAAAATGCATAGTCATACCCTTCGGAAAATCAAGGTTACCCTAGCTACCATATAAGAGGCAATCCACTGAGCACAGAAGAAGTTATCAGGGACCTGGGGACCCAGGTTGACAGTAACCTTTCATTCGACACTCATGTTGCTAAAATAGTTAGGAAGACCTTCTACATTGCCCACCTGATCATGAAGGGATTCACATCTAGATCAAGGGAGGTCATAGTCTCCCTGTACTCATCACTCATCAGACCAATGATTGAGTACAATGCCCCATTCAGAATGTATCTGACCCGACACTTGCAGCAGCTGGAGAGGCCCCAAAAGTTCCTCACCAAAAGGATAAAGGTCTCAAAGATATGTCTTATGCTGCCCGGCTGAAAGAACTCCAGCTCTATTCAGTCGCTTACCGCCTGCTCAGAGGTGACCTGTGCCTGACATACAAGGCCATGTCAAACCCAGATTTGATGAACATGCTTCACCTCAAAAAATCAAAATCTCTTAGAGCCACAAGGGCAGGAGACCTAAATCTAGACACAGCTATTAATAGGACGTGCTGGAGGATAGATTCATCACCCAAAGACTCCCTATGCTGTGGAACAAAATCCCAGTATATGTGAGGCAGAGCACCTCGCTGGCTTTGTTCAAGAGGAATCTTGACCAATGGATGGGAGATCGCAGATATACCCAGGATTACCTCAGTGTCTCTGCTCAACAGAGGCACTGCAAAATAATGGGCATAGTTTCTCCAACTAAAGGGGTGGCGTAAGCCACAAAACTATGGGCTAGGCTTGTAAATGCCCTCAGGCAGATAGCCTAGTATAAACTTATGAACCTATGAACCTATCTTTCCCTTCCTCACTTGAAACCAATATTTTTCTCTGTAATGACTATTATACCAGTCTTCCTCTATATACATGCTTTTCTCCTAACCTACATATGCCTATATATTTTAAGATTGGTCAACCTACAAAGAAGTTTCATATCATAATTGTCACAATATTATGTAATGTTTATTCTCTGTATTTATCATGTCTTTCTTTATAAATTATGCATTCAAACTTCAAAATGTAATGCATGTAATCTAAAATGCTAAATTCCTGTAAGAATTTGTCCGTAAATATTGTGCATCTAATCTGAAAAGTTTTACATTTCTGCACTGAATTACTGTCTTTGCAAAATCTGAAAATGTTCGAAATATTTGAATTATATCTTTGTAAAAATGTGTGATATAATCCACATTATTGTGGAGCTTTTCTCCCTGGGTCTCCACTGAAAATGGGCTCTTTCTGGTCCAGTGGACTTCCAAGGTCATCAAACTTAAATACATAAATATACTGTAGCATGTGTAGTCAGGAAATATGACATACCAAGTAGATATGACTAAACTTACATGTTTACTTCTGCTACATTAATGAGATTGCAGATAATTTCGTCTTTGCAATAAAAGACCTTTTTCAGATTGATTGACACATGAAAGAAGAGGGAAGGGAAAGTCCCAGCATAAACGTACAGTGAAGTTAGCAGAGATAAAATTCAGTAAAAGAGTTGGTATATAGTGTATAGAGGAATCTGAGTAACAAGATGTAAATTTTAAGTCATATATTATATATTAAATGCAACATTTGCAATACATAGGGAAAGAACCGTGTTGGACGTATCTGCTGGTACTTATATTCTACTCAGTCTTAAATATCTGTTTTTCAATTCCTGAAGGTTAAACACTAGTTTCTTCTTGGATTTACTTTATTTTCCCTTCAGCTTACAACACTGGTTTCAAGACAGATTTAGTTATTTATCAAATACCTTTTTTTCTGTCTTCATCATATCTTCTCTCTGTGTAAAATACTGTATATACTGTGTCCATGTAAAGGACGCTTGTGACATTTTACATAAAGCTATAAAAGATTTTTTTGCAGTATAAACACTATTTTTCTTTTTTGTGTGGGCTATAATAGCTGATTTATAGCATTTATAAGTGTTTGCTGTACCTGTTTCTGCCTATTTTTAAAAAAAAAAAAAAATATATCTCTTGTTTTTCCCGCTTACTGAGGTAGTTTAGTCCAGTTTCAGAGTTGCTGACTCCTGGGCTTTGGTTGTAGTTCCTGTGTACTGTTTCCTTGCCTTATTTGGGGGAGAGGAAGTTACTTTGCTTACCAGTGGGAGTGGGAAGCATTGAGCTGCCTTTTGTCCAGTTTTGTGAGGCTTCAGCCGGTAACTGGTAGTTTATTGGTCATTTTGGGCCAGTTTCTAGCTTTTTCCAGCCCCCTGGTATAAAACGTGCTAAACGCTGCTTTTCCAGCTTGTACCTACTCAGCACGGACTCCACGTGGGCCAGCAGAGTAATCCAGGCTACAGAGAGCTGAATAAGTGACTTTTCTTGATACTAAGTATATTTTCTGTTGCTTTCCACATCTGAATACCTAGCGACTGTATTTCGCCTGCCTTTCTGTTACATTGAAACTGTTTTTACTGCATTTAACTTAATATTGCACTTGGAATCCTTGTTTGTTACTTTTGACTGTATTTGTAGCAATTCTTCTGTGTAAGCTATAATAGCTGATTTATAGCATTTATAAGTGTTTGCTGTACCTGTTTCTGCCTATTTTTAAAAAGAAAAAAAAAACGAAAAAATATATCTCTTGTTTTTCCCGCTTTACTGAGGTAGTTTAGTCCAGTTTCAGAGTTGCTGACTCCTGGGCTTTGGTTGTAGTTCCTGTGTACTGTTTCCTTGCCTTATTTGGGGGAGAGGAAGTTACTTTGCTTACCAGTGGGAGTGGGAAGCATTGAGCTGCCTTTTGTCCAGTTTTGTGAGGCTTCAGCCGGTAACTGGTAGTTTATTGGTCGTTTTGGGCCAGTTTCTAGCTTTTTCCAGCCCCCTGGTATAAAACACGCTAAACGCGCGTTTTCCAGCTTGTACCTACTCAGCACGGATTTCACGTGGGCCAGCAGAGTAATCCAGGCTACAGAGAGCTGAATAAGCGACTTTTCTTGATACTAAGTATATTTTCTGTTGCTTTCCACATCTGAATACCTAGCGACTGTATTTCGCCTGTCTTTCTGTTACATTGAAACTGTTTTTACTGCATTTAACTTAATATTGCAATTGGAATCCTTGTTTGTTACTTTTTGACTGTATTTGTAGCAATTCTTCTGTGTAAGCTATAATAGCTGATTTATAGCATTTATAAGTGTTTGCTGTACCTGTTTCTGCCTATTTTTAAAAAGAAAAAAAAAACGAAAAAAATATATCTCTTGTTTTTCCCGCTTTACTGAGGTAGTTTAGTCCAGTTTCAGAGTTGCTGACTCCTGGGCTTTGGTTGTAGTTCCTGTGTACTGTTTCCTTGCCTTATTTGGGGGAGAGGAAGTTACTTTGCTTACCAGTGGGAGTGGGAAGCATTGAGCTGCCTTTTGTCCAGTTTTGTGAGGCTTCAGCCGGTAACTGGTAGTTTATTGGTCGTTTTGGGCCAGTTTCTAGCTTTTTCCAGCCCCTGGTATAAAACGCGCTAAACGCTGCTTCCAGCTTGTACCTACTCAGCACGGACTCCACGTGGGCCAGCAGAGTAATCCAGGCTACAGAGAGCTGAATAAGTGACTTTTCTTGATACTAAGTATATTTTCTGTTTCTTTCCACATCTGAATACCTAGCGACTGTATTTCGCCTGCCTTTCTGTTACATTGAAACTGTTTTTACTGCATTTAACTTAATATTGCACTTGGAATCCTTGTTTGTTACTTTTTGACTGTATTTGTAGCAATTCTTCTGTGTAAGCTATAATAGCTGATTTATAGCATTTATAAGTGTTTGCTGTACCTGTTTCTGCCTATTTTTAAAAAGAAAAAAAAACAAAAAAAATATATCTCTTGTTTTTCCCGCTTTACTGAGGTAGTTTAGTCCAGTTTCAGAGTTGCTGACTCCTGGGCTTTGGTTGTAGTTCCTGTGTACTGTTTCCTTGCCTTATTTGGGGGAGAGGAAGTTACCTTGCTTACCAGTGGGAGTGGGAAGCATTGAGCTGCCTTTGTCCAGTTTTATGAGGCTTCAGCCGGTAACTGGTAGTTTATTGGTCATTTTGGGCCAGTTTCTAGCTTTTTCCAGCCCCCTGGTATAAAACTCGCTAAACGCTGCTAGCACGATTTAGCGCGGAGTTGCAACCGTTGCACACTAGGGCAGCGGCAGTTAGCTAAGTTTAAACTATTCAGGCTATCTAAAGTCCACTCTCCAAATTTTCCCTTAAAACTACCTTCCTCAAGCTATACTACTGATCTAATAGGCGTATGCTATAACTAAAAAATTCATCTCTACTTGACTCCAAGTAGACTATTCTCTATCTGTAAAGCCTAGCACTTGCTACTACAGTACTTATCACCTTGTTAGCACTCTTGTTGGAGACAGTACCCCCAAAAAAACCTAACCCCATTTCTCGGTCACCCACATCCCCTGAAATCTTTTTAAGTTTTTTTGTCTATTCATTCTAGTATGACGTGGGAACAGTTGCTAGTGTCCTCTCCTGGTCAGCTGGTGAACCTGGGAATATTGACGCAATGTTACAATTGCCTCATGTACACAGACAACCCTCTCCTCCTCCCACAAACACAAATACATGCGAGAGATGCACTTATACGGCCAAACTGGAGGCTGAGCTCTCTCAACATAGGACTGGCAAGACCAGACAGGAGGAGAAGGTAACCACACACATTACATACCCAGTCACATAGTACCATCACAACTTCAAATCATACACATAATCACACAAAGACATACTCGAGGCTCTGACCAAAAATCTACCAAAACAGCAGAGGCCACCAAAGCAGACACCCAAACAACTACCACCTCAGAACACAACACCTGCAACACATAGACCACATAGTCAGAGTGTCAAACAGTCACAGCCCTCAAGGACAAACACAATGCCAAACATACTCGTCATTGGTGACTCAATAGTCAGACACACTGACGTCCCGCTCACCAGATTGAACAAGGAGAAGGTCACAGTAAGCTGCCTGTCGGGCGCTAGAATCCGCCACATAATGCAAGCACTCAGGTCTCTCAACAGCAGGTACAAGTACGACTCAGTCATTGTCCACACTGGTGTAAACGACCTGAGATGTACCTCCTTGGACTACATGAAAAGAGACATTGAGGAGCTCTCTGATTATGTAGCCCAGGCAGGTATGACCCTGACATTGAGCAGTATCCTACCTTCACCAAAAATGATGCCACAATACAGAGATAAGATGATCAGCTTTAACAATTGGCTTAAATTCTGGTGTCATTCAAAGGGGATCCAATGTCTGTCTGCCTGGGATGACATGCTGGACAAGCCACGCTGCTTCGCAAGGGATGGCTTGCACCTGTCACCCCTGGGATTCAGGATATTGGCAAAGGCTTTTGCCACCCCATAGTGCCTTTTTAGGCAAGGCTCAAATTCTAAACCTACCACCCTAGAACTCAATAATGGAAAAAAACTAAGGGTAATGCTGCTCAATGCCAGAAGTCTCAATCTCAAAATGCACGCACTCGAGGCCCTTCTCAGTATGGAGAACATCGATGTCTGTGCTGTGACAGAAACCTGGTTCAAGGCTCCTGAGAGCACCCCAGCACTATCAGGTTTTACCTCATATCATGCGTTCCCGCCCCAAAATTCGGACAATACCAAGAAAGGAGGGGGGGTGTCCATATTCATCAAGGACACCCACACCTCAAGATTGGTGGCAACGCAGGATGCATCGGAGACCATCCAGGTGCAATTAACCATAGGCAAGACTGCTCTGCAATTTGTAGCATGTTACAGGCCACCCTCGCAAACCCAGGAACCTCACATGGCTTTCCTGAAAACACTGGAGGGGATAAATGTATCTCCAAACACCATTATACTAGGTGACTTCAATTACCCAAATATAGACTGGGAACACTACTCAAGCCCAAACACTCTGGCCCAAAAGTTCCTGGAATTCATAAACTCAAATGCCATGGAACAACTAGTCACCATCCCCACAAGAGGAGACAACATACTTGATCTCATCATCACGAACATGGGAGCACAATGTTCAACACCTGAAGTATACCCCTCACTGGTGAGATCAGATCACAAGCTAATCTTGCTGGAGGTCCTCATCCCACCCCCACCTGAAACAAAAAACATCTCAGTAAGGAACTTCCCAAAAGCTGACTTCACACTTCTAAAGACTAGTGTGGTCTCCTTTAAGGCCCCGAGCCTGCGGTAAACACTCAAGCCGCTGAATCACTTACAAATGCCTTCTACCAGCACCTGCAGGACTGCATGGATCAGGCAATCCCAAACAAAACAAAGACTCTTTGTACCAAAGGCAGGCGTCCAGCCTGGTGGACCCCAGCCATAAACAAACTCTACAACAAAAGGAGGAAGCTACTACAAGATAGAGCTAAATCCTTAAGAGGTAAGACACCTTTGATCATTATAAGTAAAAGCTAAGAGCTCTCATAAAATCATCCAAAGCAAATTTTGAGAAAAAAATAGCTAAGAACTCAAAAGACAATCATAAGGCCTTCTTTAGCTATGTTAGAAACCTGGGAGGAAGCTCCCAGATATGCTCAGAATTAGTTCAAAACGATGTGAAGATTACTGATCCTACAGACATTGCCAACATACTGGCTGACAGGTTCAGTGCAAACTTCACCCCACCCTTCCAAAAGGAGATATATCTATACCAAATGATAGTAGCCCCCCAAACATCTCAAATGCTCAGATGAAAACTGCTCTCTCCAAGGCAAAAAACACTGCATCCATGGGACCTGATGGTGTCCCCGGATGTGTACTCCACGAACTCAACGAGGAATTAAACCCACAGTTAGGACAGCTGTTTAATCTCAGTCTCACCTCTGGATACGCACTCCAGGAGTGGCGACAGCACTGTGGTCCCACTTCACAAAGGCGGTGCCTCCACCGACCCTGGAAATTACCGTCCCATTAGCTTGACAAGCCTTATCTGCAAAGCCATGGAAAGGATCATAATGGATCTCATAAATAAAGACATAGGAATTTGCAGACTCTGGATCAAACCCAGTTTGGCTTTGTCAAAGGCAGATCATGCCTTCTAAACTTGGTTGACTTCTTTGAAACGGTCACCAAGGCCATTGATGAGGGTAAGGCAGTTCATACAGCCTACCTGGACCTAGCAAAGGCCTTCGATACAATACCCTACTCGGGACTCGGGTATCATTGAAAAACTCATCAGCCTAAAGGTAAACCCATACGTCACAAGATGGGTTGCAAACTGGCTGAGTGACAGAACCCACAGGGTCAGAGTTGCTGGCGCCATGTCAGACTCAATGCCTGTCACAAGTGGTGTCCCACAGGGCTCAGTCCTGGGCCCACTCTTGTTCGCATCTACTTCTCCAAGTACAAGCAAACACAGGAGGGTTATGGCTGACCAAGTTTGCAGATGACTGCAAACTGGGCCATAGTCGAAAACACATCTGACACAGATATCCTTCAGAAGGGCCTCACAGAAACGGATAACTGGTGCCGGAGCCATGGCCTAAAGTTAAATGCCAAAAAATGCATAGTCATACCCTTCGGGAAAATCAAGGTTACCCCTAGCTACCATATAAGAGGCAATCCACTGAGCACAGAAGAAGTTATCAGGGACCTGGGGACCCAGGTTGACAGTAACCTTTCATTCGACACTCATGTTGCTAAAATAGTTAGGAAGACCTTCTACATTGCCCACCTGATCATGAAGGGATTCACATCTAGATCAAGGGAGGTCATAGTCTCCTGTACTCATCACTCATCAGACCAATGATTGAGTACAATGCCCCATTCGAATGTATCTGACCCGACACTTGCAGCAGCTGGAGAGGCCCCAAAAGTTCCTCACCAAAAGGATAAAAGGTCTCAAAGATATGTCTTATGCTGCCCGGCTGAAAGAACTCCAGCTCTATTCAGTCACTTACCGCCTGCTCAGAGGTGACCTGTGCCTGACATACAAGGCCATGTCAAACCCAGATTTGATGAACATGCTTCACCTCAAAAAATCAAAATCTCTTAGAGCCACAAGGGCAGGAGACCTAAATCTAGACACAGCTATTAATAGGACGTGCTGGAGGGATAGATTCATCACCCAAAGACTCCCTATGCTGTGGAACAAAATCCCAGTATATGTGAGGCAGAGCACCTCGCTGGCTTTGTTCAAGAGGAATCTTGACCAATGGATGGGAGATCGCAGATATACCCGAGGGATTACCTCAGTGTCTCTGCTCAACAGAGGCACTGCAAAATAATGGGCATAGTTTCTCCAAACTAAAGGGGTGGCGTAAGCCACAAAACTATGGGCTAGGCTTGTAAATGCCCTCAGGCAGATAGCCTAGTATAAACTTATGAACCTATGAACCTATCTTTCCCTTCCTCACTTGAAACCAATATTTTTTCTCTGTAATGACTATTATACCAGTCTTCCTCTATATACATGCTTTTCTCCTAACCTACATATGCCTATATATTTTAAGATTGGTCAACCTACAAAGAAGTTTCATATCATAATTGTCACAATATTATGTAATGTTTATTCTCTGTATTTATCATGTCTTTCTTTATAAATTATGCATTCAAACTTCAAAATGTAATGCATGTAATCTAAAATGCTAAATTCCTGTAAGAATTTGTCCGTAAATATTGTGCATCTAATCTGAAAAGTTTTACATTTCTGCACTGAATTACTGTCTTTGCAAAATCTGAAAATGTTCGAAATATTTGAATTATATCTTTGTAAAAATGTGTGATATAATCCACATTATTGTGGAGCTTTTCTCCCTGGGTCTCCACTGAAAATGGGCTCTTTCTGGTCCAGTGGACTTCCAAGGTCATCAAACTTAAATACATAAATATACTGTAGCATGTGTAGTCAGGAAATATGACATACCAAGTAGATATGACTAAACTTACATGTTTACTTCTGCTACATTAATGAGATTGCAGATAATTTCGTCTTTGCAATAAAAGACCTTTTTCAGATTGATTGACACATGAAAGAAGAGGGAAGGGAAAGTCCCAGCATAAACGTACAGTGAAGTTAGCAGAGATAAAATTCAGTAAAAGAGTTGGTATATAGTGTATAGAGGAATCTGAGTAACAAGATGTAAATTTTAAGTCATATATTATATATTAAATGCAACATTTGCAATACATAGGGAAAGAACCGTGTTGGACGATCTGCTGGTACTTATATTCTACTCAGTCTTAAATATCTGTTTTTCAATTCCTGAAGGTTAAACACTAGTTTCTTCTTGGATTTACTTTATTTTCCCTTCAGCTTACAACACTGGTTTCAAGACAGATTTAGTTATTTATCAAATACCTTTTTTTCTGTCTTCATCATATCTTCTCTCTGTGTAAAATACTGTATATACTGTGTCCATGTAAAGGACGCTTGTGACATTTTACATAAAGCTATAAAAGATTTTTTTGCAGTATAAACACTATAGTATAATGTAATACATCTAATACATATAATATAACCTAGATTTAAATCAGGAGACTCACAGCAAGACTTTGTCGTGTTCGATTCTCAGCTAGAGCGTCTTCTGTGTGGAGGCATGCGTGAATGGGCGTGCCTTCGTTGAAGGTTGTGCATCAGGGCTGGTAACTCGGCACGTAAAAATCCACTACCAAACATTAGCGGACCGGAGTTCCGCTGTGGTGACCCCTAACTGGGATAAGCCGAAAGACGCAACAACAACAACAACAACATACAATAATATAGTAGTGATTTGCTTTCCACACACTGCCAAAACAGTTTGTCACTCATTGCTAGGATCAGGGTTTTACACTTTGCCTTTTGGGTTCCACTGCTGCCTATTTGTCTGCTGACTGATTGCACTACTCTAATTACTGCTCCAGCTGATATTGTGCAATCTCCTGCAATGTTCCCCTTTGGATTCAGCTATTTCCTCAATACCAGGCTATGAAACATGGTGCACATTACAAATATCTTGCAACAGGTCATAGGTTCATAGCTTCATTGGTTTATTTTAGACTAAGGACCACTGGGGCCTTATAAGCCTAGCTATGCAACCCAAATGTGACCCACAACTTTGTAGGAGGTGATTTACTGACTGCCTCTGTCCATCAGAGAGATAGATGCCAGACCAGGGGTGAATTTTCGATTACCCATCCATTGGTCCAAGTTGCACTTAAATAAGGATATACAGAAACGTTGCTTCAAATAATGGCTGGGGAGGCCTTTCCAGACTATGCAGATTCTCTTGAGAAATTTATCAGTCTCTCCAACATTTTCTATTAACCTTGCAAGCAAAATTTAGGTATTTTAATCTAGTAGTTCTGATGCTGTTTGTTTTGCAGATAGCCAAAACGTTCATCAAAACAGGGTCCAGGGATGCCTTGTATGCCAAGTATACATCACCTCTCAGAAGTCTGTATGGTACCGAGTAAAGAAACAGGGCTTTGAACCAATCAGCATAGGATATTGTGTTTACTCCCTGTATTCTTTTTGTAATGAACCTTTGTGTCCATTCCAATTGCTGTATGTGTCTGGTCAGGTACATACCAGTTTGGGCACTGTACTATATAATGGGTCTAATGAGGACCAAATACTGTGGTATGATGACCTCAATGGACCTAGATGCCATTCCATTGCTTATAAGTTGAACAAACAAGAAAGATTTTCTTACTGCCTTTGGCACTTGTTGGTTGAAGGCTAGGTTACTATCTGCATGGGTTCCCAGATCCTTGACTAATTTATCAAATTTTAGGTGGGGTTTATTGATGACATAATTATCCAGTGTGGCTGACTTCCTGAAAGGTACTATAATGCATTTCCTGGTACTGAGTTTTAAGCCATAGCTTTGGCACCAAGTGTTTGTATTATACCTTCCTGAAGATTGTTCTCACCTTGGGGAGAATTCTTTGACAGCCCCCATTTGCAATCATCTGTGAACTTGATTTGCCAGTGGCATTTGATATTGGCATCCAAAAAGTAGATGCCAAAGAGGAGTTGGCCTAGCACAGAGCCATAAGGGTCTCCACTGGTGATCAACCTCTTTTTGGAAGTGGCCTCACAGATTCTAACCCCCTGGGTCTAATTAGTGAGCCAGCTAGCTATCCGGCTTGTTATAAAGGTGTTTTAATTAGTTCCATAATTTTGTTGACAATGCCCAAGTGGAAGATCTAGGTAGGTAGTATGCATAGTTTTCCCCTCATCCATTGCCTTAGTGTCTTTTCAAAGAAGTCCACTAGATTCAGTAAGCATGACCTTCCTTTGAGAAAGTCAGACTGAGATGGATCCAGTGTTTGGAGGTCTTCTATGACATTGCTGATAATTTCCTTGATAATTCTTTCTATGGTTTTGCAAATAGGACTAGTCAGACTAATGGGTCTGTTGATTCCAGGATCTCTTGAAGATCCTTCCTTAGGAGGGCGGATGACTGTTGCAGTCCTCCATTCATGTGGCAAAAAGCATGTTTTAAGACTGTAGTTAAATAATGACTGCAGAGGTCCTGATAAGTCACATTTTAGACTGTTAAGGATGCATCCTGGGATGTTATTACAGCAAATTGAGGCTTTGTACTTGGCTTTAGTAAGAGCAGCTAGTACATGCCCCCTAGTTACTGTTGGAGGGGTTATGTTTGAGGATAATTGTTGGGAGATTGTTGGAGGTGAGAAGGGGCTAAAGATGGAATTGAATTTGTCTACTAACAGGTTCACTATATGATCAGGGTCAGTGAGTGTGTCACCATTAACCTTTAGTTCAGCACATTTCTTTGTGCTGCTCTTGAGGTTTCTGACATAATTTAATAAGATGTTATGGGTGTCTTTCACTTGATAGGCTATCGTAACCTAAAAGTTAGCTTTACTTCACCTAATCAACCCTCTTAGGTGCATGTATAGTTTGATACGAGAGTTTTTATCTTTATGGGAATTATCCTTTTTGATGTTTTGCCA